>NW_010335173.1:68211-109612 GCF_000700745.2 Antrostomus carolinensis
TAATTTTTAATTTTATTGACTAAGAAATTTAATTCTCAAGAATTAAAAACTTAATTCTTTTTATAAGTCTTCTCTTCTATCCCAATCCCAGGCTGCAGTCATTAGGAAACCATCTTCCCAATAGCTTTGCCTCAGAAATTCAAAGAAACAAGAGAACTAGGACTATAGTTTCTAGGTTTGCTGTAAACACTTGGTGTATCTTCCACTAATCTTTTTCATATCGTTCCTTTATTTCCTCTTTATAATACATAACAACTGACTACAAACACGTAACACTTGCCAGGCTAGCTTAACAAACAAGATACACACACACACAAAATCTGTAAATAAGATGATGTCAAGTTGTGTTGAACATGTTTCTAAGGCATGTAAAGATTTTTTCCAACACAAACTTTGTTGTTGTTGTTAATGTTTCTTAGCTGGAACAATGTTTATTTTAATTTCCATGGTGCTTAATGGCAACTCACAAATTCATTTTCTAAGTGTTCCCTCCAAGTGTTCTGCTTTTAACCCTCTTAGAGGAAAAAAAAGTAAGTTTTCAAAGAACAAAGAGAGTAAAGTTACTAACCAAACATGCTATTTTTGTGGTTTTGTTAAAGGACACATTTAAATTTAAAGTCAGAGCCAGCTATGATTTTTTCTCAAAATTCTCATTACCAAGTTAACTCAAAAATGATTTTCTGAAGAAACAACAGAATATAGAAGATAAACAAACAGAGTAACTACAGTATTTTCCATAACAATTCATTTGCCAACCTGATGGAATGGTACCATACTTTTCTATCACCCACATGAAAGAAAAAATACTTCAATTCTAGACGCACATTAAGCATGCTTTTGAACTAAGTTGAAGCCAAAAGAAAGTTTCAATCACATAGCTTGTTTTAATTATAACCAATACCTTAACTGAACATTGTATTGCAGAGATTCATGGGTATGCAATGACACAGTAACCAATTACACAATATTAGTGGTTTTGGTATTAAAAATCACATTTTCTTCTCTAACTTTGCAGCAGAGTGGAGTAATGGAATTTTATTTAGGTTTCAAATGTTAGTTAGGCAATCCAACGATTTTTATCTTCTAGTTCATTATATTCAGTTTCTGACCTGGACAGCAAAGGACTAATGTTTACACAGACAGTAAGCTACCACTAGTGGCCTCAATAGAAGAGCATATGAACTCAGAAATTGGTTCTCAGTGTTCCATATTTCCTCATCTGTAACTTTTATACTACTTTTTAAATGAACAATTTAATTCAAACTGGTTCATGAAGCAGCACTTACTTTAAAAACTAGCAAATGGTCACCATACATGTTAATCAACAAAAAAAAATGACTGAATGTATCAGATCTGGGAAACAAAGTTTTGGTCGTAGGGGGGCTGCAGGGACGGCTTCTATGAGAATCTGCCAGAAGCTTCTCCTGTGTCTGACAAAGACAATGCCAGCTGGCTTCAAAATGGATGTGCCACTGGCCAAGGCTGAGCCCGTCAGCAATGGTGGTAGCACCTCTGGGATAACATATTTAGGAAAGTGAAGAAAAAAAAAAAAAAAAAAAAAGACCTGTGCAATAGCAATTGCAGCCAGAGACAGGAATGAGAATATGAGAAAAACAACGGGCCAGCACAGAAGGAGGGTAGGGAGGGTAAGGAGGTGCTGCAGGTGCCAGAGCAGAGATTTCCCTGCAGCCCACGATGAAGACCATGGTGAGGCAGGCTGTCCTCTGCAGCATGGAGGTTAATGGTGTTTTAAGATTTGGGTTTTATTTTTCATTATCCTACTTTGATTTGATTGGTAATAAATTAAATTCATTTTCCCCAAGTCAAGTCTGTTTTGCCTGTGACAGTAACTGATGAATGATCTCTCCACATCCTTATCTTGATCCATGAGCCTTTTGTTACGTTTTCTCTCCCCTGTCCAGTTGAGGAGAAGAGTGACAGAGCAGCTTTGGTGGGCACCTGGCATACAGTCAGAGTGAACCCATCACACTGAAATATTTTTTTAAATTGTCAGAATAACAAGTAGCTGACCTACATAACTCTTATATGCATGACTCCTATTAACTTCACTGTATGAGACCTGCAAATAAGAAATTAGCCAACTGTTTCAAATAACAGAAGTAAAATTTAAAATGCAACCAGAAAGCTAGATATTACCTATCGGAGGAACTTAAGGTCTGTAACTGTCATGGTCAGCATAGCGCCCAGTAGCACAGGTGAAGAAAGGGTAGTGAAAATTCAGCAGGCTGATGGTTGGAATGGTGTAGGCAGGAGCTTTCTGTTTTAAACATAAGAAACAAACTTAATGTTATCAAGGCAGAAAAGTCTTTTTTTGTTTGTTTAAGCAAAGCAAACAACTCCTCCCAAATAGATAATTAAGCAAACAAAGAAAACAGGATGTTACCACAGCTTAATTTCTTTCAAATAATCACAAAATAAGTAGTCAGTGACTAACAGAAATAAAATACGTAGTCAGTTTGCTTAAGAACAAATGACATCTTATTCTGACATTTTTTACTGAAGTTAATTTCAACAAAAATGGCCTCTAGAAATTTCTAAAGTGACATGAAGGAAGCCAGAGGGGGAGTTCTTCAACAGGATCATCATCTCTCTCTGGTTTTGTGAGCATCTACTTAGTCATGCTGGTTTTCCCAACATTATTTAAAACCCATGAAATCAAGGTGTGGGGGGGCAGGATAAATAATGAAGTACACACGATCTGATCCAGAAAAGCAATATTTGCATACTCCAAGTAATCTTCAGAGAAAGACCCCAGTATCTGGCTGTGTATTTCCAAGAAAAAACTATGACAGGCCATTAAAAGGGTAGCTAAAGGAACAGATGCAAGCAAGTAGTTTGTGATGTGGAAATCCTGGAGTTTTGTCAACCTTAGAGCTTGCTTACTGACCTCATATATGCACAAAGGGACATTGTTAGTGGAGAAACCAGTTCAGATGCAAGGAAGTTTTCAGGGAACAGATTCTTGAGCCTCAGTTGCCTTCTTCAAATGACCAGAAAGCAGATGAGGGCCACTGTCTCTGGATATTACTTTATTCTCCCTGGCTGAGCTTCAAAACATCTTTTGCATATGGAAATTCTAATTAGAATGGCTGCTGCTATGCTGACAGCTGACATCTATTTGCCATGGGACTAACCTGTCCACTACCAACATTCTCATAAGCCTGACTGACATGCCTGAGGAGCAAACTGAGTACAATCTATAGCCTATGCCCGATGACTATAGAAACCTCAGATCTCGTCCCTTTAGGCACTACAGCCTTGATGGAAAAATCTGCAAAAATAGATGAGGGTCTGTTTTACAATCTAGCAGTGCTCTGGAAAGCAAACTAGAACTGCTTTGGAAAGACTTAGAACTTAGTGTGAAATCACAGGAGAGTTAGCAGCATATAGCTTTCATGATCTTTCACACACATTTACAGAAGTTTTCCAAAATAAAGTTAAGATATCAGTGCACAGACAGTGTTGTAACCTATGCCTCTCTACATTAAGAAACAAGTTGTTTGTAAGTAGCTGAGCTAAGAAAACCTGTTCTTCAGGTTTTTTGGGGTTTTTTTTTGTTGTTTTTTGTTTTAAATGATTTTGCATCTTATCTCCTTCATCATAAGCAGTTCAGTTGTCTCCTAGTCTCCTGCTAGACTGGAGGGAGAAGAAACAGCATTTGCTGTGCCTGGTTTTGAGCTTCACACATGCAAGGCTGCCAGCTGGCAGATCAAACAGAATCAATGATGATTTCAGCTCACATTGAAGCCTTTTCCCCTTAGCAGCACTAAGCTGGGTCTCTCCTCTCTTACCACACCACTGGTTTTCACTTGTAGGAACATAATACTTCTGAGAGTATTGCCAAATTCAAGAAGTTGGACAAGTTCAAAGGCTACTGGAAGGGAACTAAGGGAGGGCAGGGAAGAAGGGGGAAGGATAGCTGGCTGACAACCAGAATAACAGCATAATCTTTATTCCAAGAAAAACAAGACCAAAAATAGATTTTGGAAAGAATAAATGCATAGCTAAGAAAGAAGGCTAGTGGACAATATATAATGAGAAATATATCTCCAACTAATAGCCATATAATTCTTTTTTCCTTGAAAAAAGCTGATGTAGCCATGTTGACTGTTCAACTTCCCCTCTTCCTGTAATGCAATAACTTTTGATGCTGGTGATCAGTTTCAACCAAAGCTGAAATGGCAGGGATCAGGCAGTTTGCATTTCCACAGCAGATGCAAGTTCAAGGCTACGTCATCCGAAACAAAGACAATATAGAATAGCTTTGAAATATAGAATTGTCAACAGTAGAAGTTACAATATTGTAAATTAAGCATAGATGTGCTAATTTTACAGGCACACTCTATGTAACCACAGAAGCATCTCACAAGCTTGACCTAAAAGATAATCATTGCTATTTTAAGAAAAGTTTAATAAACAAGTATCAATAAATATTTATGGATTTAACATTTGGACTTCTCTATAAGACCTGCTAAAAAACCAACCAACCAAACCACCAAAACCAAACCATAATCAGTCCTGTTGATGTTTTTGTTTAAGAATAAGGCCATTTGGAAGGTGATTGTCCAGTAGCCCATGCAGAACAGTTGAGAAGGAAAGCAAACAAAGAATTGATGTAGAGGTTACAAAAGACACGTGCTTCCATGTGCACGGAAGTTTGCGCAGCTATAAAGCTACAAAATATCAGATTTATCAAGAGTTAAAAACAAAACTGAAATATTAAAATTAAATCCCAAAGATGCTTAAAATTCATTACAGAAGAATACTGTAATGAGGTTGCAAATACAAGCTATTGTGTAGTAGAAATGAGAGAGCTGCTACTACCTATGTAACACTGCAACTCTCATTTTGAGAAATACTATAAGTCATGTACAAGGGAGTAGTTTATTCAGACTTTTTTAAAAAATAAGTTAGCCCAAACGTACTTAGAAGTATTAAAGGATTTGGGCGTGCCCTCAAACTACAGCATACTCTAGTGCCTCTGAGAATCACTTAATCTATATGTTTACCAACATAATGGCCCTTGAGCAAGAACATTAATCACTGTAACAACTGAAACAAAAGTTAAAAATATGTATTTCTACCACTGATGCATTCTTGATATCACATCTCTCAACTGGACTTCAAAGCATGTTAGGGAAAACACTTGAAATAATTATGTGACTCTTGTGGATTACCATATTCAAACTGAACAGCACATTGTCATGAAGTTCCAGCCAATCTTATTTGAACTTTGAGGATTCTTGAAGCAATTAGGAATAATGAAAACAGAACAGTCATATCGCTTTCAAACAAGGTTCCAATTTTTCCAAGTCTTCTTTTCCCTGTCAAACTTGTTCCTCAGTAGAAGAGAAAACAAAGCATAGAAATGCTTGAAGTAACAATTCAGTTCTATAACTGAACTTATAGTTGCCAAAATAATATGCCTTCCTTTACTTGCTATATTTTATGAAGGAAGTTGAATTTCCTGTTCTCTTCAAGAAGCAAGTGAATATTCAAGGCTTTGAGCCCCAGAGAGATGCTAAGGATTCCATTAGCTACCATTTCATTTCTTTTCTTTTTGATAGCTGTGTTCCCATAGCTGCCCCAGGAACAAGGTCATTTCAAATGGACTATTGTAATGTTACAGAGAGGAAATCTACACAGTTCAATGCACTCTGTATGCTGATTTTCACACTTGATATCATGGGACTGAAGGGACGTAGAGAAAGGTCAACATTTTCAGCAACTTCTCTTGCAGAGAAATGGGAAGTTGTTCAAAGTATTAAACTCTGTCACACAAGTCATGAAGAAGAAACTGAATCAAGTAGGGATCCAACTGCCCCCTTTGACACAGGCACTTTGGGATTTATACTCAAAATGTGTTAGGCCGCATTTTGCTCACAGATAAGAGCACAGGGCACCTGGAACTATGAGGCAAATCCACCCTCTAATATGCTGAGCATCTTTGTCATATTCTCAGTCCCACAATCTTCCTGTCCCAGAAAGGGCTGGTAATGCACTATGGCAGTTTGCACATCATTTTTGAGATTTTTATTGCTATAGCAACTGAGTGTAGGCATTTAAACATAGCAACAGACTTTTTATAGCACTTTCTTGCATGTCAAAATGGCATGTTGTTTTATTTTCTAAGCAGATGCTCAGAAGATAAGTACACAAGATGATTGTACAGTATCTACCTTTGAAAGGAAGAAAAAAACCTCCAAACTTCACAACCTCTGAATCATATAAGCAGACAGATAAGTGTAAGGCACATTGTGAGTTTAAAGGATTTTGTTCTGAGAAAGCATATTACTAACCACTATAGAGAACAAGATTAGGTGAAAAACTTTGTTGATTTGTGCCCAATTTGTAAAAATATATGCAAGAAATTTACAAGGTCCTACTTGGAAGGGAAAAAAACAAACAAACAAAAAAAACTTTTCATCAGCTCTGATCTTTACCTGTTAGCAACAGAAAGAGGGAAGTTGTCTTCATATTAACTGTAGCCACATTCTCAGGAAAGATCAAAATCTACTGAGACAGACCTTTAGTTCACGCACATAGACAAAGGTCTGCACATTCCAAACACAGCAACAGTGATTTACAAGAAGAGAAAGCTTGACCTGCTACGTGGTTTAAGGAAATACAATTAATAATTTTGATAATAAGAAAGGCTACTTTTCTCTGGTATAGTATTTTTCTCTGGGTCCTTTAAGTTCTGTATAATTTCTACATGTGATCAGTGAAAAACACCACTTGCTGTTTAGTGTAATTTCTGAACACATTCCTAGACATGGAAATACCAAGAAGCAACAGGACAGATTTCCTGGGGGAATCTTTAGGTATTATTCACTTTTTTGTTATGGTTATATGTCAGCTTTGTATAGAGTGGGATGGTTTGCCATTTTACCAACAAAAAATATTTAAAATCTGTTAAACAGGAAATGTCAAAGATTTTTAAAAAAGAATCCAACAGGAAATGTCAAGAGTTTCTTATAAGGGTACAAGGTTGTTAATACTTCAGTGAGTCTATTCCATTAGCACACAATAAATTAGTTTTGGAAGGAACATTTTAATGCTGTGTTTTATGCAGGAGCGATTTCAAACAGGTCCCAAAAAGCTCAACACAGAGATAAAAACTGAGTTTTACATGTTGAGGTTTTAGAATATATCCCACAAATTCTTTCCCTCAGTTCCTCATATTTAGATTTGCTTACAAGATCTTTCCAGTCTGAGATGATGTGCAGAACATCAATTTAGCACCTCCTCCTGGAGCAAACTCTATCCTCCATTGCAACTAGGCCCCTAATTATATAATGATATTTTCATGAGCCCAGAGGTCAGTCACATTCATTCACTATTTAAAAAGAAAAATATGGGAAATTCAGCGGCTGAAATTGCAAAGCATGTGTGCCTTTTAACACATTGCTAAATTATTTCCCCTCTCTCTTCAATGTATGGTTAGGCATTTTAATTTCTCTGTTCAGTAGTTAACAGCACAGTTCAGCAAAACAAAGTTTTAACAGGAAATTTTAATCAACATATTGTGCTTTCTTATATTCTACTACCTGCACACATACACCTTCTTCTAAAAACTCATTTTCAGGCACATTTCAGAGAAACTCTGGGAACATCTGAAAATGAAATAGTGGATTTTTCTTTTCTAAAATTTCAGAAACAGATCTCATTCTACTCATCCTACCATTTGTTAGTGCATCTCTCTAAGTTCAAAATAAGATGGATGAAAATAGACCCACTGCTCCTATTCAAATTCTCCTAGATTTCTGACTTTTACTTCCCACTAACTAATGAAGCTTTTAACTTTGTGGTACCAAGAGCCTGATCTGGCACCACTGAAGTAAATGGAAACTTTGCTTATTATTTCAAAAGCAAAGGCTCAGAGCCAAATTCCCCATGTATAACTTCAGCATTACAAAATATTCTCCAGAATTATATAAACAGTAATAATTTTACTCTGAAGGCAAGCCCCTAGCCCAAAGTAATTGCTGTACTTGACCCAGCAGCACAGAATTTCTACCATGTATCCATTTCCAGGTTGCAAAACCTTACAACTGGTAAGAAAAAAAAGTGCACAACTCCTACATAAGAAATGCTTTCCCTCCAATACTCTCTGTTATATCAACTTTTAAATTCATTTGCTCTTTGCAGAATTGCAGGAACTAGCCATAAGATAGTGGCTCTGTTTCAACAGTCACCAAGATAAGTGTATTTGCACATAAATTAGGAGACAGCACAGTGATTCTAAAGTATAACTTCATATCATGACAAAACATGATGGAATATGCTTTAGCATTAGTTAGGTAAAGAAACTTTCAGGTTATCATACACACTTGACATACATTACCTTCCAAGTTTGCCTGTTTCCCTCCCTGCTCCTCTTATCCTCCCCCTTTCAAGCAATCCATGTCAGTATAAGACGAAAAGTCTTATTCTACAGGCCTTACATATCCAAATCCTCAGGTGAACATGCCTACAATATTACAGGTCCCTAATGACTTGTAATTCCTAAAGACTTTTGAGTTTGTACATTTTAAGGGCAGGTAAAAGTTCTAGCAGATGGTTAGGTATTCTTGATTTCAGCTGTTAGTTGGGGAGTGGCAGTGGTCATTGTTGTTCGTTTTGTTGTTTAAATCTTTCAGATACTTAATACATGTGGTAATTCCCATGTTAAATCAAATTCCTGAAATTATTTTCCAGATTGTAAAATTAACGATAGACATATTGAAATAAACAAAGCAAAGAAAAATAAAGTCTATTAGAGCTACTAACTGAAGAGGATCAAATCTGAGAACGCTGTTAGAGCCCAAGCTCTTCAACAAAACCTGAGGCTACAACTCCACTTGCTCCAAGTATCACATTCCTCCTCTCTCCTTTTCAGAATTCTTAGGACCTGTTTTCCAGGGAGAGAAACTGAGGTATCATTTCGAAGTGCTACCATAACAGTCTCGGTTCTCCACAGCATACCACTACACATGTGCATAAGCAATAATTCATGTCTTGAGTCACTAGATTATAAGCTTACAAAGATCCATCACCCACTCAGATTTCCTTTCTGTCAGTGATACTGAGATCCAAAACATCTCTTTGACCCACTTTCCAAAGGAAGTACAAGTGGAGAACACATTACAAGGAAATTCTTCTGCTTAGTTTACAGGAAGGTTGCAAGTAAGGACAGAAAGAGATCTCTCTCTGCCCACAAATCCCCCAGATCTTTAAATAGCCTGCAAACCTTGGAACAGCAAGGATTTTCTTTTCCCTTCCACTCACAAGCCATTTAATGCTCCTTTTTCCCAGAGTTATACACTTTTCTAAGAACAACAACTAGATGAGGCTTCTCATTTCAAGGGTCCTGTGTATGTTTCTTACATGTCATGGAGTTCTCTTGCCTCATCTAGTTGCTGGAGCTATGAATCTGTCTGCTAGATAATTCTTAACTTCCACTGTTTTGGTCCCAGATAAATAGGACTATAGTTATTAAAATTGACTCAAACATACAAAAAGATAGGAGGTAGGGAGGTGTACAGGTTTTATGTTCACAGACAATTTAGAGGTTAATCCAGAGGGAAGTAAAGCAGATGGATTTATATAGGCTAAATACACTGATAATCCTAGGTACTTTATCATAGTGCTGACATTAATACATAATTTCACTATGTACAAATGAGCAACCTGTAAATTACACTTAACATCATAACATCTTTACTAAAGATAAATCTACTTGTAGGCACTACATAATATATTCTAAGTTACAAAATAAAAAAAGATTGCAGGGAATAAAAACAATGGTTGCTGAAATGCTACAAGATATCACATATTAGAAATATATACTTAATTCAGACATGGAAGAGTTAGACACAGATTCGTTATTCCAGTCCATACACAAAGTTAAAAATAACTTATTAAAACTTAAAGGTCTTCTAAATACCATCTATTCTTGCACAAGTTGAATGGGTACATAAAATGTCACAAGTAATATATGCAAGACCAGCAAATCAGAACAAAGGCCTTTGAAGGTCAGAAAATACAAAAATATTAAGAGTGAGGACTCTCTAGTATTCAGCATTTAATATATTGGACTTTTTCTTAATTTCCACTGTTAGTTCTAATAAACTTACATTTCTATGGGTTGTAGCATTAGATTATTAAGCTCCAAGTTTGGTATGACTCTTGATTTGGGATATAATTGTCGATTTAAGACATGAAGGTCAACTAGGAGATCAACCTAAAAGTACAAAGTTGTTCACTAATTATAAATCCAGAGAAAAATAAAAGGAAAGTTAATTACAAGTTTTTGCAACCAGATCTGAAATGTTCTAACAAGTAAGATTTGTTTATCACATTCTCTTAAAGCTGGATGAAGCAAACTTTCATTAAAGTATATACAACATCTATCATATCAAATATAAATGAAATAACTCAGCATTTGCAGGAACCCTGTCTATGCTCAGAACTCTAAATTCACCCAATCCTTGCACAGCATTAACTAAAAAATACTGTCTAATCACTCTGCAAAGATGGAAATTTGCTGCTGATTGCAGAGAATTTTTCACCAGATGAAACCATGCTATATTTGATTTGAAAAATCAACTCATTAACACAAGTTCTTACTAATATAAGTTAGTAACAGAAACCCGAGTCTTCAATTTCAGCTATAATTTCCTTGTACTGACCTCATTCTTTTTTGTTGTTTACATATTGCTGTCTGAAAAAATAGCTTAACATACACATTAGTAAGAAAAAAAAAAAAGTGTTTTAATTTGCCAAGAAAATAAAATACACTTCAGTGCAGAGTACCTAGCAAACACCACAGATAAAACTGAAGACTGAAATAGCAGGAAATGTAAATACTGTGATTTTTCATACTAAAGTAAAACATGCTTAACATTTGAAGGTGTTTTATTTTTTTTCTGTACAGCATTCTAATTAGACCCAACTGAATAGTATTAGCTTACCTCTAATAGGATTAAAACCAAACACATACTGTATAAAGAAATGGCTCTGGAAATATCTTTTTAAAAGATAGGTTCCAGACACAAGTAGGTAATCCATCAAAATGAACAACTCTGGCAATGTTAAAAACAAGCATGTGGGAAGGAAATTCATACAATTAAAAACATTTAAAAAATCTGTTAAATATCTGTTTCCTTATAACATGTATTGCTGCTGAGACTAACAGCACAATACAGGATAACATCCTCTATGAATCAGGTTGCATTGAATTACTGACTACGTACCTTTATTAATCAAGTCTCAGCATAATTACCATAGCTTTTTCTTTTTCATTCTTGTATATTCCCAAGCAGTATGTAAGAAGGACTAGGCTTCATTAACTAGACTCACTTTTTGGGCTGCTAAAATTTGAAGAGGTAGAATTTGAAGGGTGGGGGGGAAGAGGTAGAAAGAACTAACTACTCGGTATCACAACAAGGTACTGTACCTTTAAGGAGGAAATATGGTTCCGTTCTGTTTCACGGCTGAAAAAGAGCTTATTCTCAGTTACAGAGATTACTTACCTAAAACTTCAGTTATTCCTCTTTTTCCCCTCAGGCCAGCCTCTCTTTCACTCTTGGGAGCTTTTACCATTTAAGGTCAATGTTACATCTGGCTCTAGTAACCAAAGCTGAAGCAATTTTTAACTCCGAGATCCAACAGGCTGTCTAACATTAGAATGAGAGTTTAAATTTAAAGTAACTCTTCAGAAAGCCTCTTGCTTGCCTCAGAGAAATACAGAATAAAAGGCTTTCCTATTCTGGCATAAGTACTCCAAGTACAATACGATGCAGACATCCCATTAGCATTCTTCAAGTTCACTGCATATAAGGCTCTACTTACTCATTTCTGATTAAAATAGGCAAGTAGGAAGAACAGATGAAATAGTTTACATCATGTTATGTTAACCCTTAGAATTTTTTACCAAAACAGCTGCTACTATTTTTCATTCCACCCCCTCCTCCACTTTGTTTGGTCAGAAAGAGTCTAAATTAGAGAGCAAATACAAGGCATGTGAACTTTTAAAAAACCTTGGCTTCAGTCCAGTCATGGGCTCTGCTCTCTTCTTGCAGAATATGAATAATTCCCACTGAAGTACACAGAAGTTGCTTGTATCCCATGAGAGAATGTAGCTACAAATGAAGCATGAAGAAGGGTGGAGGGGGGGGAAGCCCAAAACATTTACCACACTATATTTGGGTACCTGCATGAGAATCACACACATGTGATTTGGAGCTCAGCTCTGAAAGACATAGATCTTACACCAATCCTTTAGCCAATTCAGATAATTTATTTATAAGTATTACAACTATATCCACAGACCCTAAGACTTCTGCTTATACCAGGTGCTGTAAAGTTGTTAAATACAAGCAAGCCAAACCCTGTGCAAAAACCTTTTCACAATTCAAGTCGAGACAAGAGAGCTGAGCGTGGGAAATGTCAAAAGATTGCACTAGAACACATGTAAAATTGTTGAGCTTGGAGGGGACATGATGGGGCCGCCTTAAGAGAATTGAGCAAACAACGATACCAAATTAACCTACTTTTGATAATGGCTAATTATAAGAGCAGCAAGGTAGAAACATATCAGACAAAGGAAAGTAAGGATTTGATTATTTGACTTGGAAAGCCCACTCCACAGGGGAGTGATGCATGGAAACATGGGGATGCTTGTAGAAGTAGGCAAAATTTGAGTTGATTGCAACATAGCACAGTCCCTGTAACATAAGGAGATACAAGGTTGGGCACCTCATTTGTGCCATACGGGGTCTGAGCTTGTATTAGGAAGCCTGTTACTCTATGCTTAAGACATTCTTTAACCCCAAAATCAATATAGTAAAAAGAATTCTGAAAAACTTCCCTGACATTGGCATTTAAGATTGATGCCAAGATAATGGGAGTAGCTAGGTGTTTCAAAAACGACTTCAGGATTTGATGTCCTTTGTCCACTTACACTCCTTTGCACCACCACCGTCTCTGACAAGACATTTTAACGTACCTCCTTTCATCTTCTTGAATTACCATTATTACCCACAAACTCGAGTTCTGAAATTTTCTCTTGGATCAGCATGGTTACATTTTTCCATCTAGTCATCTGCAATTACAGAAGTCTTACTAGCATCTGTAATTCATAATTTTTCAGTTTTATTTTCTCAGAATTTCTAGGCCATCAGTGTCAAATGTTTCACTTGTGTGCAACAGAAGTTCTGTTTCTCTTATATCTGCATGCATCCCCTTCATAGCAATGACAGCTTTGAAGCCAGTTTGGGCAAGAACAACTTGCTTACTGCCTTTTAGCACTACCACCCTCTGGGAAATAAAACTTTTTTATTTAGTTGCTTATTCATTGGTCTAGCATCCTATAACCATTGTTGGCCAAAATTTGCTGAAGTAATGGATGTCTCAAAATATTTTCAAGTTTTCAGAAACTTCATGAATTCAGTAGCGTGTAAAGGAAATTTAAGCTACTGCCCCTAATACAGGAGAAACCTACAGAGACAGAGTTTTGGTTCTCTTTTGATTGGCCTATTCACTTGTACCACACAAACACGACCTTTGCTGTTTTGGTAGTATTTAGGGGACACAGGAGGACTCTGGAGGTACTCATGAGAAGGGGTAAATGATGCTTCCATCAATGTTCAGCTGCTGAAACTGCTTGTATATTTCTGTATCATGCACAATGCTTCAGCAGGTGCTTTGCCCAGAGATGTGTTTAACATGAAGGATCTCTGGCTAAATGCAAGTGAAACTTGCTAGCTAAAAATCTAAGTTTTTGAATGAGAGAATCATAGCATCTAAAAATTAATTATTTTAACTAGATTGTTAACATTGTATAAAGAAGGCATAGTAGCATGCATCATGTAAGAAACATTTTTCACAGGGCTTCGTTTGCTTTGGTTTTGTTTTTTAAGATCTGGTGATATCAGCTTCTTTTAAAACATCCTAATACAGACAGCTGGCCATATACAGCAGCAGCAAACTCTCCCCCTCTTTCTCATATAACCCAACTTATTTACATCACCAGTACTACGGTAGTGTATTCCTCAGGAATAGCATAAAACTATTCTTTTATAAATATTCTGAAGTATCTCAGAGTAGCTAGATGTAGTCCTCTGGGTGATACATGTGGTCTTGCAGTGGGATGTATGTGCCCCCACCAGTTAACCTCCTTTTTTCTTGATTTTCACAGCTCTGTGACTTATGAAATAAGTAGTGCAGAATGCACCAATGCTAAGTTAGGCTCCCTATATTTAAAGATTTTCACTTTTGCATTTGACAAGATGAACACAAGCATTAAATCCTGGTCATACTAAAATAATTGAGAGTTTTGCCTCTGGGGCTGAAGTATAACTAAGACTTCATGCAGGATCTTCATTTTTGGGGCACAGCCATTTTCAAATGCAAACTTCGAGCAACAGCAGACAAGTGATCTTGCTACACTTCTTTTTTTCTTCTAGCTTTGGCTTTAATTGGGCAGTCTGGGAGACAGGAACTTTAACCCAAAAGGCTCATTTGGGTAGAACTAGTTGGAGGTGTTTTCATTTGAGCTTTTGATGGGCCCAGGATAAAGCCAGAAATTCTCCACCACATATATAAAGCAATGTCTAGAAAAGAGTTCTTTAAAAGAGTATTTCCATATTATTTTGGAGAATTTATACTTTAGCACTTTAAAATTTATTGTATTTGAAGTGTTGCTTATTATCCTTTCTGCCCATACATAATTGTCATCCATGTGATAAAAAAGAAGCATGTTATAGGTGACAAAGCATGTTATAGCATATAATCATGACAAGACATGATTATATGCTCTATTCTTTATTCAGTGACTAAAGTATAAAGATTATTAATCAGGCAGGCTTAAGATTTGCAGAAGGGATAACATTTGCACTTTAAACTGGAGTTCTATGACACAAATTTTCATATTTTGTTTTAAAAACATATCAAAAGTATTTTTATCAGATAAGACTTTTGTCCTATCACATCTAGAATGCATTTCCGTCAATCTCGGGTCCACCTCACAAATCAACCGTATTAGTCATCCTCATCATCTGATTTTTCCTCAACTGTATGGAAAAACTAGTTAACTGAGTTTCAAGTTTATGCCCAAGATCTCCTTTGTATCTTTGTTTTCTTGAACAGATTTTTTTTTTTTGCTACTTAAAATATTTAATCTGGCATCAGATTTGTGTTTTATGTGGGTTTTCTGGCTTGTATGTTGCTACTGCTATAATGCACACAAAGTAACCTTATCACACGTGCTGGCAGCCATCACGCAGATCTCATGTATGAAACTAATACTGTGTGGCAATCTTACCTGCCAGCTTCATCCAGACAGGAGAAAAAAAACAAAGCAAGAAAGGTCTGATAAGTAAATGCAGCACAAAAACATACAATGCAAAATATGCAATAAACTTTCCATGTCTGAACTCATACTGCTGAATACTAAATCCCAATTGGAATCTAGAATACTTCCAACTAAAATGTATGCTGGTGTGACAGGGCGCTATTAGACAATATTCACTCTGCCAGTCAGCTGAGCAGCTATGCTAGATTTATGCAACATATAAATAAACTTTATGACACTTTTAATAGTGTTTATGCAGCAACTTTTTTAGGCGAGTTCAGAAAGGTAGGAGTTTTGCTTCCAACTTTCTACAGCAAAAGAGAAGCACTTCACATTAATTAGAAATGTTAAGTTAAAATAATACACAATTGCAGAATAAATAAGCACCTGCAGAACAAGGAGACACATGCTAGAGCCCAGTCATCTTAAAGAAAAGATTTATATTGACAACAATGTAAATAAAGTTTGCTTTGAGGTCATACAGATGATCCTGCAAACTCATTCATGTTATGTGGAAAGATTTGAGACCTTAGAGAGAAGTACTCTAAGTGCTTGCAAAAAACCTACTAATTAAGCCATAACAAGTACTTTCATTTATAAAGCTAACATTTTTCTCAATCTTAAAATAGCCAGCTAATAATCTCTATATGAGAAACAAAGTCCAAGAAACAAAATGTCAGTCTGTTTACTAGCATTCATTGCCAGATAATCAAATGATCCAAACTAACAAACAGTTTAAATGGACAAGTAATTCTGCAAAAATGTTACACAAAGCATTTACAGAAAACATTATTATTAATTTCCTATATTCATGTCTTGTCTTTTTTTCTTCTCCTCTCTTTAAGAAAGTTGTTTTAAAAGTGAAGTTCCAATAAAAGCACCATCTTAAGACGTTTATAATAGTTTGCAAGGAAAGCAAAACAGTATCAGAAATCTAAACCTTTGTAGGCAAGGAAGTTACTCTGTTTCCATGCCCTTAAAATCTAGCCTACCAAGAAGCTAAATATATCAAATACTTTTTAGCACACACAGAGTCTTCTAAGGTCATTTCACTTAGTCTACTAAGCTGTTTTCTGAGGTTCAGCTTTAATTTCTGCTAAAAGTAAATAGTAATTCTTAAAAGATTGCCTTGTGTTCTATGGAAAAACCTTTTGGGAAGATGATCCAAATGAAAAAACGGCACTCATACTTTATATATTTAAAAGAAAAAAAAAGAGAGAGAGAGAGAGAGAAAAAAAAAGTTTTTCAAAGAAAATATTCCAGAAGACTTTACATAATCATGGCTACTGGGTGAGTAATAACCCAGAGAGAACACCTCCCATCAGAGCTCATTTTCTCTGTTAATTAGGGTGGTTGGGGCAGTATGTGTTGGGGGGGTGCTGGTGGTGGTGTTGAAAAGGGATCTACAACAGCAGGATTCCAGCAAAAAAGGAAGGATGAAGTCTTACAATTACTTTTCCAGGGATCTTTTTAGAAACCTGACAAGGTTAACATTCATGACTAAGCTCCATCTTACCTTGTCTGTGAGAAGTTAGGCAGAATTGAAGAATTAGGAGAAAAAATACAATCTGAAGAATGACAGGCTTCTTCCACATTGATGTATGTACATATAAATAGCATAAATAAATAGTATTTTAAACCACAAGTGAAGGAGACTAGTATTGCACGCTAATCTAGGCCAAAATAGTAAAGTTATACTTCCTCCTCAATTCAGTATTCATCTTGAAGTTTGGACTTACTATCATATTCCAGTTCAAGAAAAGGGAAAATAAAATATTGCAAGAAGACACTTTAATCCATAGAAAGAAA
Organism: Antrostomus carolinensis; assembly: GCF_000700745.2. Taxonomy (NCBI): domain Eukaryota; kingdom Metazoa; phylum Chordata; class Aves; order Caprimulgiformes; family Caprimulgidae; genus Antrostomus; species Antrostomus carolinensis. The sequence goes on from NW_010335173.1 coordinate 85,379, forward strand.
AGCATGAATCTGCTTTTTCTTAGGAAAAGGATGCAAGACAGACATTTTTTAGGCTTTAAACTGACATTGCTTTGCTGAATTAATCCTAAATAATAATTCTAAATTACATATGAAACTTGATATCAGCTGCAAATCAGGATATATCCTATCCTTATTGATCCAGAACACTTGCAGAGTCAATTAACAGCCCTAGGTTTTAAGAATTAGTTGCAGGGTGAATAGTACATTTACCACATAGTAAAAATAAACGTATCAGGAAGTAGTGTGGGAAGCTTTCATCAGGGACACAGTAACTGATCTCCATTTCTACAGCAGAAAGTAAGAGTAAACCCTTACCAAAGACTAATTTTGTTTAATACTTGCTTTCAATGCGGCAGTTTTACTCAGTCATTTATTCTAAAATTTCCAAGCTGCTTGTTTAAAGAAAAAAAAAAAAATTAAAACCGAGAACTTATTCAATCTCTACCAGCAAAATTCTAGAAAAAAAGCTTTGTTAACTCACGCTTTTGTTGATTGCATGACTGCTGCTGCCAGACTGTTGCAAGGTTCACCAAATGGTTCACATCTTTACACTCTTCCTTAGAGAAGTTTAATGTAGTACACTTAAAAAAAAAGAGAGTATCAATAGGAATGTCTATAGATAAAATTGTCTGTCCCTTTCCATTGTAACACCACAGTTTTACAGTTTCAGTTATTTGAGATACAACAAAATTGTGATAATTTGTGATAAAATGATTGGCTTCAAAACACTGATTTTCAGCCAGCATGGTTCAACATTTCCTAAAAATAAGGTAAAATTTATTATATATGCTGAATATAGGTAAGAACATTTTCTAAAAATTTTAAAGTTACTTGATGTTTTACAGAAAGGGGATTCAATCTGTGGGTGCAACCATGACTTTTGATTGCCCGATTGGAATTATCCAATTTTTTATATTTTTTTAAGTCTCAAATAACACATTTCTACTGAGCACATGCTAAGAGTTTGTCAATTTCAGAATATAACATTAATTAATAGCACATATTCAGCATCACCACACGTACATGTACATAGTTGATTGTTTGCCTCAAAAGAAGCTTTGAGAAAAAAGAAGGAGAAAGCTGGGATTAACAGAATCATTTATTCCACTTTTTCCTAGCTTCACACAGAAGTAGCTGTTGGGCAAAGGACTGGTGCCTTATTCTTTGCAAATGTTTAAAAGGACACATTTCCAGTGAGAATTTTTGCCCGATCATCCTTAAAGCACACAGCATTTCTGTCATGCCTCCAGAACTGCCTAAATCAGTTTTATGACTTATTGCAAAGTTATATCAGTATCAATATGATACTCAAAAATATATATTCTCTGCCTGCTCCTCTTCACACCCCCCCTTTTCATGCTTCCCTCTGATCTAGATTGTATCTTTGTCACCTCAAATCTAAAACCTATTGCCCACTCTCTACATTTCTTCCCATACTTCAATCTGATCATAATTTCCTGGTGAGTGTTTCCTAATGGACAACAACGTGATCTACTGTTCTGTGTGTTCTCTTCCTAGGATTCTCTTCAAGGTGAATGTCCTAGTTTTAAAAGACACAAGTGTCTTTGTTGAAAACACACCAGCAAAATCAGGGGGTTTTGTTTTAGTTATAAGCAAGATTTTCTATTTTCCATAGACATTCATTATACACAGAATAATAAAAAATATGCATCTATTTTTTTAAAATAAATGTTAAGCCTCTAACAGCAGTCTTGTATGAAGAAAATTAACACCAAAAAAATCTGATAAGTAGATACCCTAACCTATATTTAAATATATTAAAAACAAAACAAACCACAAAACCAATGTCACCTTGGTGAATTCTCACAAAACAAGTTTTTACTAGGAAATGCATATTCAGAGTTGGATCATCTCATACTGCAATAAGGCAATGAAACATTCAGTGTTGTATTTTAATCACTAGAGCAAGTGATTCTGCTTTTTGAGACAGCATTTGCTTTATTTAAAACATACAATCTCCATCCACAACTGCTTCGGACCCTTCTTTTACTTACTACCCCATAACAGAAAAAAAACCAAAAAAAACAAAATCAAAGACAAAACCAAAACAACTTCAATATTATTTAGAGATACATACCTGAAGAAATGGAACATATAAATAATAGGGGATATGTGAGAAACCACTAATTTTGATGTGATATGATGATCCTGGAACTAAGAGAGTTTAACTAAATGTTAAGATTAATTATCCTCAAGTCCATCCATTTTATACTGTGATGATGCCGTTGTAGCACAGTTTAGCACAAAAAAATTCCCAGTGTGATATATAATTGTGTCAACAAGTACACCCATGTATTAAAGACAGGTGTTGTTGCTAGGAGTATCACAGTACCATGCTTTGAAGGGAATGTTGTAGCATAAGGTACCAATATTAACAGATGCACAGTACTCGCGTAGGTCTCAGGCTGGTAGCAAGCTCACATTACCTCCTTCTGCCTCCAGCAGGGCTGTAACAGAGTTGAAACAGCTTTTTTGTTTTTACAATAGAGATAGTGGGCAGGTTGAAAGCCACTCCACTTTTTACCTCATATCTCACAGATGTTCCTCAGAACATCTGGGCTTTTACCAGAAGGATGAGAACAGCTGTCAGCAGCTTGGCATCTAAAGACCCCTTCTTCTGTCCTCAATAGGATTCAGACACAAGCATGTGCTCAAATCCCCTAAACAGTGCACAGTAAGAAATGTAAACACAGAATGGACAAAAAACATGCTCTGCACAGTGATGACACAAACAGGAGATGGTGGCGTAGGCTTTGACAGATGAATGTTTTCCCTAGAACAAGCTGCGCAGCTTTACCAGGGAAAGGAAGAAAGCTATTCAGTATTGCTTCATCATTCCCTTGACTGACAACATTAGTTGCGCTTGCAGAGGATTGCTTCAGTTAGTAAAAATGACTATCAGCATTCCTTTTCCCTGGAAAAGTTCCCATTGTTTCTTGAGTTAATCACATGGCTTCACAGCGTTTTAAGTGCTGTCTCTATTTTCCAGAAAACCCATGTACCTGTCCTAGGTGCCTGCATCATTCTCAAAAGCAGCTCGTCAACTGAAGCTTTGTCAATTGAAGGACACCACTTCCTCCCTGGCTGTGAGGTGCAAAGCATTTCTGGTTTCCCTTCCCTCTAAAGTACAACACAACTCGATTACATGCTCTTTGTGGAAAAAGCTGGAGCATAAAAGGCAGCTGCAGGCAGAGAAATAAACCAAGGAGGGGTATCAGTTGTAAAGTAGCTAATCCCACAGCAAAAGTACAGAGTTGTAGGGCATTATATGTAGCTACAGAATTACAGCATTTCAAATCACCCGAGATTTAAATGCAATTCACCCTTCTCTGAGCTGTTGCTCCAGGCTATGCAAATATACTTACAACTTCACTTGCCTGATATACTTTTTTTTCCCCCTCCTCTCAATCGTAAGTTAAGATGACATTTGTCTTTTGAAAAAATACAGAGCTTGAAAAATAGTTATTTCCTTGAAGATAATACCCTACTTGACAATTTTCATCCCTCTTCGTGCATTGAAACTTGTATTTCTTTTGAACAGCTTTATTAATACTAGAAGGCACTTAACTGTGCAGGATATAGGAACTTCCTCAAAACACCAAGAAAAATATTTTTTCTTGATTGGTTCCTCAATTTAAGTACAATAAAATAATCTTCATTCTTGTCCTTACCCTCAGAACCCATGTGGTGGTCTTTCATACCAGAATCAGTTATGCCACAAACTGAAAGTTTCTGGACTTCAATATTTTTAAAATTGCTTTAACAATATGATGACATTTTCTTGGCATCACAATCTTTTTTTTAATGAATGTTGTTAAAACATTCAAGCAATACAACCTACATCATTTATGAATCTATAGATTGTAATTTGCATATGATTACTTATATGGACAACTATGTCTTTAAAAGTGTACGTAAAATAATTTTACACTCAGTTACAAGCATGAAATACCACAGGCCAGAGGCATTTACCAAAAAAACATGCTTTTCTTTAAAAGTCACTTTAAGCAATTAAGTGTAGTAGCCCATAAAGAAAGTATAGTATATCCTTAAATGTTTTCAGACAGGTTGGTGAAGAGAGATAGTAAATTAGAAGGCAGGTAGTGAATCAAACTAGAAAAAGGAAAATAACAAAAGCTCCCAAACCCTTTGGTTATCTGATTCAAAAACATGAATCCTAATTTCTATCTGAAAAAAAGCCAAGGAAAATAACTAGTGCACAGAGGTAAATATGACATGTTGATTTTGTGTTAAAATAGACACTAAAAGTTAACAATCCCTTCTTTTGAAATCTTAGTCCTCATGGAAAACCATGCAGTTGCAGCTGTGACAGGAAAAAATTATCATTTTAGGAGAGGCTATTAAATCAAGGATATTATTAGGTAAAAAAGTTCCATCCCCCCTCCCCTCCCCCTTCAAAAAAAAACCCCAAACCAAAACAGGGCTTGGGTGAAGAAAAGTATGCTAAATATCATATTTTATCCATCTACCTTTTTTACTATAGGGACAGCTGCTTTTTGTGGACCTGAACTACTGATTTCTGCAAGGCAAATTTTAGTCCAGAGGACAACAACAAGCAGCATACAAAACACGCACATTAAAATTCAAGTGTATTTCTATTTTGACAAAATTTTATACCCACAATACTAAAAAAAAAAAAAAGCCTTTAACTCAGATTTCTCTTTTCACATGCAGCTTCTTTTAGTGACTGAATTTAGTCAAAAAATGCAAACAAACATTTCAGCATTATTAAAACCAAACTATGCTTGCACTATAGAAACACAAAATTACTCACTTAGAGCAGTGCCATGTAAACAGAAGGAAATTTCATGAAATAGAAGTGCTATTTGAAAAGTTCCAGGATTTCCTTAATTAAAGCTTAGGATTATTTCCTTTCCAAGAGTGACTTAACAGTCACACTTGCCATTTTACTATCCACTTTTTAAACACTTAGGTCAGAAGTCTAACGATGCTTTTGGACAAAATATAATCCTTCTGTATAATATCTGGTTACCAGAGGTTACCTCATGTTCCTTTTTAGTATGGTAGTATTGCCTTGCCTTTTGTATACATCTTAATTTGCTTGTATATTTTGGTAACACATGTTATGACAGGTAAATTTTGTTCTGTAATGGGTGACTGGGTCTCTACCTACCTGCAGAGAAATAAATTGTAAGAACTTAGGTAAAGTTTTCATGTTCTGTCACTCTGCTTATCTAGATCAACCCATACTCCAGCAGATTTCACGTGCCGTGTTCTTAAGAGGAAGTATTCTAACATTTTGTCATTGACACTGTTTTTATAAATTAAGAAAGATGTGGTACAATGGGTACTTTTATAAAAAAGATTTTTTTGCTAAATAGCATCTTACAAGTGAATGCATAAAAATCTTCTTCAACAACTAAATCCACTCAGGAAACTGGGAGCTCTCATCCATGCTGTCTCTAGGGCAGAAGCTGGCTACAAGGATGGCTGCTATTTCTTCACTACCCATACAGTAAAGTGGTTTCATGAAAAATCTCATCCCATCTTGCTGCTACTGGGAATGACAAAACATACCCTTCAGCACATGGATGTCCCGGTGTTGTTGGAGAGAGACCAACATGAGACAGGAAAAAACTACCCATTTATAAATTGCATCAAAGAAATGTGAAATATTGATACACATCTGTACACAAATACACAGGAAAAATTAACCTGCATGTAGAGTACTGTAGATGTGGGGGAAAAAAAGATAAGAAAGCACAAGATTGGAAAGACTGAAATATATAAAGGATCGGAACTGCCAAGCAATAATTTCAGAAAATGCAAAGCTTGTGTGTGTTGGTAGCAGGAGAATGGTAAGCCCTCCACACAGCCAATAGTAAAACTTGCATGTTTTTGCATTTAAATTTTTTTGGAGATCATTTTAAAAAAGGTTGGATAGTTTTTTTCCCCAAAGTCCAAAGTAATGGGTTTTTTTGTATGTTTGATTGGTTTGGTTTTGGGATGGGGGTTTCATCGTTTTGAAGCCTATTCTACTCCTCTTCCCTGCCTTCCTTTAATTATATTTTAAATTAATAAATTTATTTTTTTCTGCTACATTTAGTAACCTTCTTATTTGCTCAACAAAAATTCCACCTCCATCTTCTTCCCCAGGCCTTAGATCCCACAGCACTTTTCACAAAAGATGTTCTGCCAGCTGAGTTAAGTCTTCGTGCTGACCAATGCACTGCATGGGACAGGACTACCATAGATCACAAGGTCAATCCTTTTGACATGCTGCAAAACTGAAAATAAATTGTGGATCCCTATTATAAATTACTTTTTCCTGATGCTTTATAATAATGAAGCACATTTTCTGATCATTATCATTAACTCAGAAACCTTCATTTTGCTATTGCCTGCCATCCTGTTCTCTTTCAAAGGTGGATTAACTGAGTTCAACACAGGACTTAGAAGCCTGGATGAAAAATGTAGTTTGTCTTAATGTGTTTTAAAACCTACGACCTTGCTTCTTGACACTCTGGACTAGATTGCAAGACTCCTCTTAGTGTAGCTTCAGACTTGGAACACTACTTTTTAGTGTGCTAAAGGTACAAGAAATTATACAATCCCCTGACATCACTTTGAAATCCCAGGCTTTCAATAGGAAGCTGCAAATTTGTCATCAATATAGAGAAATATCCACAGAAAACCTCCAAAACAAACCCCCTTTGTTTTCTAGATACTGCACGAAAGAATTTTTGGTGCCACTAAAATGCATATGTATACAAACAAGCATAAGTCAAGCACGTTAACTATAAAATAAGCTCTTTAATTTGATAATTTGTTAAATGAATATTATTTTTAAAAAATATCTTCTTTTAACCTGACCATGAGAAAAACTTTATACCAGTAAGATGTCACTTCTTAGTCAAATCACACGAACTTTAGGACAATTCTTCTGATGGTTAGAACAATTTAACTCTTGCAAGGAACAGGAACAAGAACTAGAGAAGAAGGGTTGTTTGCATATGCGTGGAGAATGAAGATACAGCATTGCAAAGAAGGAATGTTATGTAGACATCGTTCCCGGGAAAGGACCTGAAGTTATTAGAAATCCTGACCACAAGTTAAAATATTTAAAAAACAGGATTATGGACTGTTTTACTAATGAAACATTTCAAGAAAGAAAAACAAACAAACAAACGAAACAACTCCAAAAAGCCTTCAGCAACATGAGAATTAGTTATTAGCCAGAAGAGGAAAAAATCTAAAATCACTAAATCATATGCAAATATGTAGCCCCTAACACAAACAGCTGAAAGACACTTCAACATCTTCTATTCTGGAGATATATTTTATGCTTTTTTTAATCATTCAGAGATCATGCACATCTCAATGTAGAGGATACGTGCTCTACAGTCAAATTATATATGTAAATTTAAGAAAGGGAAGGAAGAAACAAACTAAAGATGTTCTTTTTAAAGCCTATTAGCTTCTGAATATGTGTGCTGTCTAACCTACAGTGGGATAACACCTGCATGTTTGTCCTGCAGGAATACCTTTATTCTTTTCCCCATAAATTCAATGTCATTAATTGACTTTTTTTTTAAAAAAAAAAAAGTCCTCTTCTGAAACTGTACAGTCCTAATGCTCCAGGCCAAATATAGCTAAACCAATTTTAAGTGAGATATTGAAGAGAGTCTGGGCATTGCAATAACTTAATTAGCTTTGTGTTGCCATTGCTGGGCTAGTACTTAAACTAGCTCATTTATGCTGCCTTAATACTGGCATCTCACACTCTAGCCTACAGTGCAGAGGCCACAGTTTTATAAATTCTTGCAAGGCAAGTCATCTGAAGAAGCAGCCTGAATTATCCTACTTCAATTTAGTCCTTGTATAATCCTGTATTAGACTATAAAACTCTTAGATTTGGTGAAGCAGCATGCTCAATGATCCGAATGTGTTGATTTATACCAGTATAAAACCAGAAATGAAATTAAAATATCTGTCTCAAATTTAATCTCTTACCTTGCTGAGGTCTGTCTTGCTTCTTTCATCTAAAATGGATTCTTCACATACAGAGTAACTTCTCTGTTCACGTTAAGAAGCAGAGATAATGCAACACTTGAGGTATACGGATATGACTATTAAACAGTATTTTCAAAATGCACGAGAAACGCTCAAATGGGAAAACTTTCAAAAATATTGTCATCCTTATACTCCACATAAACAAGAATATAGCATCTGCATTCGTCTTCTATATAACTCAGGCAACAATATCCTGGCAACCACATTTCAATGGAACAAATCCAGGTAATTAAAATTACTAGATCTAGCATCAATCTCTATCATCGCACTTGATAGGCCAGAGTTACTCATTTGGGAAGTGACAGTCAAAAATTTGCTATGTACAGTTAAGACAGACATTACCTGTCTCTGTGGTACAGGGTCTCTAATTTTGTTTGCAGTTGTCCATGTACCTGTCTCTTTCACAGCACTTTTCACAGTTCTCTCAGAGAACTTCAAAAATTAACTTTACTGCTTCACACATGTAATACTTTTTAGTCATACACGTATTTTGGTGGATTTCATTAATATTTCACTAATAATCCTGTCAAGCTTTGTATTTTATGTATGATGGCTAAACGGATTAAATTCACTGCACCAATAAACCACTTGATGCATTAACATCCTGCATCACGTCCACTCGCTCAAACCTTTTGATAGATTCCTAACACCATTAGTCAAAACCTTGGCTTCCACACCTTTGCAACTGCAGAGTTTAATACCACTTTGGAAGCCAAACTTCTACTAAGTCAAAGTACAGAACATGAGTTCAGTAAGAAAGAGCTTTTGGATTCACTTTATTTCATGTGAGCAACCACTATGGCCTGTGTGTTGACATCTGAACACTTCAGCAGTCACACTGCTCCTCTAAAAAAGGAAAACAAGCAAGAAGCAACTCTGAAGCAAAATACAAAAGAGTAACTGTTGATCTAGTTCATACCACTCTTGATCAAAACAGACCTCAAACTGACACTGTTGTACAAAGTAAAAAATGATCCTGCATTTTGTTTTTTTGATGCATAAAGTCAACTGTAGGGTTGTATTTTATCTAGATATCTACATTCAAACTCACTATCTATAAGATTTAATTTACATTAGATACCATGCTATGACCTCTGAGAATTGCTTCAAAATTTAGCCTGCCATATTCTTATATGAGAATATTATTCACATACATGTTTAGTAAGTTGTATTGATTCTTAACAACATTTTAAACTTCTCCTAACGCCTCAGTTCACAGACTAAATGATTATACATGATTCTTATTATAGTTTAAGGAATGACCAAATATTAGTTATACCTCATTGAGGTTTAAGCAAAGCCTTTTTACCTCACCTGGTAGAAATTTGTTTCAATATCTGTGTAGCTGCAGGTGAGCACATACTTCATTACTTCTAGAAGCTGACATGTGACAACTGCTGTGTGTTTGAGCCTTAAGAGTTGCCACCACATGCTTTTCAGTCTTCCTACCCAGTCTTCAAACCTTTCTGACCACAGAACATGACTTTATAAACTTTATGTGTAGCCTAGTGGGTTGGGAGCCAGAATCAAAGAGCATAAATTCTACAATACCGAACATCCCATCTCACTGACCTGACTTTTTGGATTACATCATCCACTCCTTCAATAAAGACCTATCTCCAAATAAGCAGCACATAAAAATTCCCTAAGGAATGGGCCAGCTACAATGTCACTGCAATAATTAACTCTGTTTCAGATGTCTTCAAAGATATACCTTTCTCCTCAATAAGAGCATATCACTCATGGTTTAGGTCAGAAAAACACAATTAGAAACTATGGCATTTAATTGTTTCTAATATTGCTTGCCATCCCAAACATTGTTCCATTTTTTGGTTTACATAATTCTTCATTATTTCATCTATATTTATTTCCCTTTCCTCAGCTTTCTAACCATTTTCCTCAGAATAAATAACTTTTACACTTTCCAGACAACATGTTTTTCAACTTTGGATTAAATAACTGTTTTTCCAACTCTAAATCTAGAGCTCACTGTCTATGCTTTGACATCTTTGCCGCTGTATAAATAGAACAGTATTATTTATCAATATTTACTTTCATTAAATACACATTATTAATACCTTCTTTCTCCTTAAAATATAAGGCTGAGCCCTCTGAGTACAGATGCTTATTTTACAGGTAGAATGCCACCTTTGCTAGCTTACACTATTTTTCCAATGGTTTATCTGTTACATTGTAGTTGGTTAGACTTAACGATATTGAATTCCTTACTTCTATAAACTCTAGGTATTTCTGCAATCTCCACAGAGTCACATATAAGAATCTGCTGGAGACTGAAGCAAATAAGTGTCATTTATGTCCCTTTGACAATGCACCTTCATACTTTTAAATATTTAAAATAGCCTTATTTGGCAAAGCTATCTGCTTGGTAAATTTATTTAAGTCCATTTCTCTCAAGTTATTCTTACTGACTAAATATATCAAGAGGAAGCATGTTTAGACTGCAAGCTCTTCAGGACAGCAACAGTATTATTTTTACAGTTTCAGGAACAACAACGTTAGATCTTTGTGCTCTACTGTTAATTAAATAAGGAACTCTTGTTGCAGAAGATAGATGAGTAAGTATGATCAAAAGTTAGCACTCCGCCTGTTTCTCCTTCTCCCTCCATTATTTATTGACATTGTTTGGATTTGTTTTAAAAATGCAATAACATAAATGTTCTAAATATATTTTAACTGAAAATGACTGAAGAACAAGCTTGCATAACTTCCTTAGATAGAAGCAAAGCTAGTAAGAACAAGAAGCCATTTCCGTTAAAATTCAGACCACAATTTATCATTTATGTATAGCTGTGAAAACTATAGCCTTTAATCAAAAGCATTGATATTATTATCTTACATGCCAAAACAGTAAAGAGAGAAAAGGGCTAATATCTTCACAAAATTTTCCCTCTTGACACTGCCCTCAAATTTTATATGTTCTTACACATTATGGTGGTAATCCTACATTTAAATTAAATCAATGCAAATTCATGCTAGGAATATAGAAAGATACATATGGATGTACTGACTGGATACAGGCCTTTTGCATCTGAAGCAGAAGAGGAGGAAAAAAATAATGATGATTAGAACTTAGAAATTTCACAATTTACATCTTCCTATGTAGGTAGGATTACTCAAGTCTTTACAGAAAAAGAAAGAAAGCGTTATCCCCCGTTACAGAGAAAATGCACACATCTGAGCTCCTGTCCGCTTCAGTGGAGTCAGCAAGAAGTTTGCCATTGATTTTACTGAGAGCTGGGTAGAGCCCCAGGTGACTAACTACATGAAAATTACTGTCCTCTTCATAGCTTTATTCACAGTTCACTGAAAAAAAGAGGCATTTCAAGATACTTGTTACAAGAAGGAATGCCTGCATTCCCTATTAAATATTTTGACACTCATTCTCACAAATATACTAAGGAATGATGCTATTAAATGTATTATTCTCAACAGCCAGATCCCAGATCCTGAGACCAGCATGGTACTTTCTGTAATTATTATTAGCTATTGTGAGCTGCTTTTATTTATCTTATTTTTCCCCTGCCTTAGTTATGACTCATTTTCTCCTCTCAAAAAAAAAAAGTAAGATCAGTTGAACAGTGGAACAGTTCAACAGTGAACAGTTTCTCCCTTTTCTGCTTGAGATGGTTACTACCTATCGAACTGCTTCCTTTAGAAGGATACAAGCACGTAGATGCCATGTTAATGAGTGTGTGATAGGACAACTAAAACGTAAATGTAAAAGTGTGGTTGATCAGCTACAAATAAACTGGCTGTAACAAGTTAGCATTGTCATCACTCTGAGTTTTTGTTACACTTGCTGTAACACGATTGTATTGCTATAAAAAATCATCCCATGATAGTTATGAACAGGACAAATATTAGTCTGCTAAACAGCAAGAAAACAAAGGTATCGTTCCCTCCTGGGAAAACAAAAACAACAAAAATATATTTATGCAACAGCAAAAACCAAACCAAACAAAAACCAACCAAACAAAAACCCCTCCGCTATAAACTAACAGAACCTAATTTTTAAAATCCTGCTTAATTATCATTTCTGCCTTCCTCTACTACTTTGATACACAGACAAATACTTACACTGCTGTTTTATTTTCAGTTATAAGAGATTAGGCTTGAATGTGCTGCAGATTTTGCAGTTCAACCTCGGGCTAAAAAAAAATAATCAAAAAACCCCACAAAAAAACTTATCAGAAAAAGACTGTTGCAGATAAAAGGACTTCACTGTAGTAGGATTCCTTATACATCTGATGCTTTGCAGAACTGTGCTATTAGCAGAGTGATGAACTCTTGTGGTTCTATTTGATCTCTGGGTTTCATCACTGAAACCCAAATGCAGTGAAAAGAAGAGAAGTGGGCAGAGCAAACCTTTTTTGGCTCATTTACTAGTATCCTGATAGTGGTAATGTCAGGAAGACTATGCACGGGGTGGGTGGGGAAGCAGCAGTGGTAGAGAGGATAGCTAAGCATTAAATTATTAAAATGTGTTTACTAATAGGTTTCATTTACAATTGCTTAGTTTACTGAAACTTAATTATAATTCTAGACCAGTGAATTTCATGTGAAAGCTTTAAAAATGGTCTTAAAAAAAGGCAAAATTTTTGAATTTTTTATTTTGCAATAGGTTAGTTTTTCTGGGTTTTTTGTTTTGTTTTGTGTGGGCTTTTTTCCCCCTCTCCTAATGAGAATTCTGGATTTCTTCCCCCATAGAGAATACAGTCAGTTTTACTAGCCCTGCTGGTATTTTAGACTTTAACTGCTTCAGTTACTACCCAATTTCCTATACAGAAGGTATTTTATTAAACTCTCTGATAAGTTAGAGGAACATAGATAAGCCTTCAAGCATACAAGCACTTCTCTTGGTTTCTGAAAGCCATCTCTTTTTACACATTATCAGTCTAATAAGAGACAATCGCTGTAAACTTTTTTGTAAAGTTTGAAAAACTTTGCCTGGCCTTAAGCATTCAAAGAAGCATTACCATTTTTCACTGTACGTTGTCATAACTTTTTGGTCTTACAAGACACACCCCAATATGTTTGAAAACAATTTCATTTATTTGTAAAAACCTTGAAATTGCCTTTCACTGTGTATTATAAAACCGTGGTCAGTATCTTTAAGCATCAGCTTATCCACAACTGATTTTGTCTTGCTTATTATTTTTCACAGATGCTAGCTAAGAGAGGATAGTACACTACATTATCACTTTCCTTTCTTCCCCCATTTCCCATCCCTTTACCCTCAAGTCTTCTATATACCTTCAAAGACCTTATTGAACTTCATAACTGAACCCCTCCTCTCACCAGGCCTAGTCCTCTTTCTCCTGTAGTCTTGGAGAAGAAGACACAAATCTAGAATTATTAGACACTGAGTACTTCTGAAGATTACCACTATTTTTCCAGGTCTTTGTTCCAAGGAGGAACATATATATGAGGTAAGATTTCTCCTTTTGCCTGCCCACAAGAATCCAGACTCACTCTCCCATCCCTCTTCAGAAAAGTCTCTCTATGCTACTGCTTCCTTGTCCCCTTCTTCCAAGCGGGACATATCTGGGAAACAAAGCCATTTTAAGAAGTAGTATTTCCTAAACCACAGTCAGTCTCATTCCTCAGAGCTGATCTAATATGCAGGAGTAAACATGGTCCAGACAAACAATACAACAGAATTCACTATTCTAAATTCCAGTGCTGGCTCCAGCTTCTTGTCTGTAAAAGCAGCTGCCTCTCACTTCCTACCCTCCGCATGGGCATTGGCTTAAAGCCTTCTTAATGTAAGAAGCTTTACATTTAGAAAACAGATTTAACAAACTGCTCAGCAGTAGGTTTGTATTTTTCAAACAAATACACTGTTTGCAGCACTGCCTATAACATGGTATACAACAACTCTACAACATTTACAAAAGTTTGTGAATATGCTAATAAAAACCTTATTATTTTGCAGTCATAGCAAGACAACATTGATATTGCTGCTCATGAGGCACCCAACTTACTTCATGTATTAATTTAGTTTTCAGGAGTTGCAGTAAGTTGCCCTACAGTCCACAGCACTTAACTCACGTGTAAGCCCTTTTCCCACTCAGACTGTAAGCCACCTTGCATTGTTAATCTTGCCTCCAAATTATTGATCCTTTCCTTTACACATAACGTTTTGGTTGTTCTGATGTCACATAGAACACATACTGTATAGGATGTGCCAAGTACATTAGTGGAAAATAAATACTAAATGAGTTGTCAGGCTTAAGTACTACCTGAGCATGGTCCTGTCTTCCTCACAAGTAAGCAGGGTTAGCATTGGCCTTTGAAGGTTTATGGTTTTGAACTGCCAAGTCAAGATACAGCATACTTGCTGGAGGGTCCTTGAGTTGGTGTTCCTTCCAATTTTCAAATACAGACATGAGAAAATGCTAGAAAAAACATAACTGATTTGGCTATCAATAGTCCACTAAAAGTAAAACTTACTGCCACACAGCAAGGTAAGACAGTCATTGCCCACTGCTCTAGTTATGCATAAACCACCCAGACATTCAACCACTACAGAATCTCAGATTTTTTTTTTCCTTTTTTACAGATTCTCAGGAATAAGAAAAATAATACAACTTTAAAAATAGATCACTTAAGTAATATCAACTTGCCTATTATTCCTCAGAGCTGTACCACCTGCTCAGTACTAAACGTCCATTCCTACTTGCAGTGCTGCAAAAAAATGTCATTAAATATTTGTGAGCCGAGTTACTGGTTGAGAACTTGGCTCACAAAATAGAGCAGAATTTACAAACCTTAACCAAGTTCAGAACTCCCATAGGACAGGCATTGTACAGAACCAAGGACAGACACACCTTCTCACTTTTGGAACTATAGCTATTAAAGTATTTTACCATTTCTTCAAAAAAAGTTGAATGAGTAAAAGAAAGACAAAAGGCTTGCTTGCTTCCTTCCTTGTATACAGTTGCTCTGTGTACATTTCACTAGTAAAAGAACCTATAGATAATCCATCATTACCAGTGGCAGTCTTTCCAAAATAAACAGAAAATTCCTACCAATTCTGTTTCCAGATCAGAGGTAGAGTACTTGCAGAAAACTTTTCTTATGGGATATACTGATCTTGTCTGTTTGCTTTTAGAAAGTTTATTGTAGATAATTATCTGCATGGGTTTGGGGAGACACACAATTGCTTCCAATTCCAGGAATACAAGAAACATAAGTTTCTAAGTGCCCTTACAAGTGTTTATAAGAAATTCCTCTCCTCCACAGTTTAGGATTTTTTTTTTTTTAAGTTCAAAATAAATTTAAGGAAAGGAAGGATTTAAAATTCACTAACTTATTCCACAATGCAATAAGCATTTAAACATCCTTGACAGTAAATCCCATTGATTTTATTTTAAACAAAATTTTTGGAACAAAATTCAAGTTGCCAAAACAAAAGCAGCACCTTGGATGTCATCCTTCTCTCTATAATAATGAGCTTAACTCTTCCTTGAAAACTGCTAAGGAAACATATGGATAATTTCAGAGAAGTGTCACAA
Organism: Antrostomus carolinensis; assembly: GCF_000700745.2. Taxonomy (NCBI): domain Eukaryota; kingdom Metazoa; phylum Chordata; class Aves; order Caprimulgiformes; family Caprimulgidae; genus Antrostomus; species Antrostomus carolinensis. The sequence continues at coordinate 101,014 of NW_010335173.1, forward strand.
ACCAAAGCCCTACAGAGGAAAGTAAAAATAAACAATATCCTCTTCTCTTCACCCATCCCATTAGAATAGTAACAGAATATAAACTAAGCAAGAGAGCAATTGCTCATCCTCATGGAAAAGTCACCTAAAGAGTTACAACTAAACTTTACAATATGAAGATAACAGAAAAGGTCACAAAAACTATCCCTATAATTAGCTATGAGGCTGAAGTAAAGCTTGACGTGTAAAACTAAACAAGGATGTGCAATTTTTTAAATTTTTTTTCAAGAATATACACAACAGAATCAAGTACAAGCAAGTACAAAAGTGCTTGGCAGACACTTGAGGGCAACATGCTAGGGTTTGAGGCAGGGGAGGAGGGGGAACAGCAAATCACAGGATGTTACATCAAGGATCTGTATTGCTGTGTGCTTGAGTCTAATCAATCAGAATAACTTTGATCTCACAAGGTCATGACTAAAATCATTTGTAGATTTAGTACCTACCTCTGAATGCGCTAGGGATACGCTCCTTTTGCAGTCTACCAGGTGTAATTCAGCCACTTTCCAACATAATTTTGCATATCTAAATTCTTTTCAGTTACTGGATGGTAAAACGTGTGACCTTACCTTTCTGTTCACCAAGAATACACCCAACACTCACTGCAAGAAGGATTGTCAGCAGGAGAACTTAATGTGCTATTGTTTACAGTGGTGTTAACCACTGTACCTTGGGAGTTGAGCGCAATAATTTAAACAAAGGCCATTCATAACTGTTGTTAAGGTTTGGCCAGTCCCTCAGCATTGTCCCCAATGTCCCTTTTGAGCTACTTTTTCTGCAGGAGAGACACAAGTTTACAGTAGGGTCCCTTTCCACATTAGCACTGCTGGGGCTGCCAAGTTGTGAATTTTGTGTTACTTAAAGCCCAGCCATTACACAATCTCAGTCAGTACTCAGAAAAGACAGTATTTGTCATTAGCAGCTGTCCTAAACTGTTTTTTCCTTTTCTATGCCTTGCATGTCCCCAAGTCTTCCACACTGTACACCACAGTACAGAAATACTTTCTCACTTCCATGCCATCATCTTCCATCCCACTCAACTATCACATTACCTTCACAGACCTCTGTTCTACAGCTAGTATTATCCATGCATGTTTAATACAAAATCTGTTACCAAAATCAGTTTGTTACCTAAAAAAAAAATTATTCTGCATTTTGAAACTAAGAGTATTGCTGATTTTTAAAAAATGTTGGAGTTTTTTTTCCAAATAACATACTAATTGGGAATACATTTTCTGACTTCGTATTATTCCTACATGACAAGCACTCCCATCCATCAAAGACAAAAGCTTCTTATCAGTGATCAAAATATACTGTCTACTCATTCAGATTTGTCTCCAACTTTTAACAGATAATTTAACAGCAGCACAAAGAGCAGCCTCACGCTGCTTCAGGACATAGTGGAAAGCACAGTGCTGATACACAAATGGGCCCACCCAAGCTACAGACCTTGACACAACATAACTTCACTTATAAAACATTATATAATCCCTGACAAAGTTCTGATCACAACCCAAATACACACCATACCCAAGCTCTGCTGGGTACTGATAACAGAACAGTTCTGGCCTAATCTGCATTCACCTTAGGTTCCAGTAGTACTTTCTAGTCTTCACTGAACTCCACACCAACCGGTATTTTCTCTTGCAAGGATATATACACAGCAACACTCAAAAATGCATGTGGCTCCTGGGGCCATTTGCCTGAGCTAATTTAAACTAATTTGTTTTGATAGTTGTCAGGAATCTAAACGGCTGATTTAACTACACCCCACTGCTTATGTTAAGGGGGTAGCTAGCCAGCCATCTGAGAAGAGGTAGAATTTTAGCAAAACAGCTTTCAAACCTAGTTGATTGAATTGAGACAGAATTGCATGTAGAATCATAAACATTTTGTCTGAATAAACATTGTAACTAACAATTTGTTAAAAAAAGATCAAAAGCTAGACACAAGATGTAACAACATTGCTTCTCAGACTGAAGACAGGAGTAAAAAATTTGTCGAGTCAATTATACAAATTATTAGTGCATCTAAATCGTTTAAGTAAATGTCAGAAGTGCTTTTATGTGACATGAGTGTCAGTAAATTACCTAACATAGCATTGGGTTTAGTATTTTATAATAGACATTTGATCCACAGCTCAGAAGTCAGCAATTTTGTCTCAAATACACTCTTGAAAAGCATTGCAGAATTTGGTAAACTACAGGAAAATGCTGTACCCCGCAAAATACAACAGTTTACCATTTTAGCCAATAAAATTTTAGCTAATACAAGCAAGCAGATTGAAAAACAAAAGAAAAAAAAAGGAAAAAAGGAACTGGAATGAATTCAAGTAATGACAGGCTAAGACTGCTTACCTTAAAAAATAAAACTTTTCCTTAATAAAACTTACTGATTAGGAAAAGTGTCTGATTTCTATAAATCTGTCCACAAATTCAATACAGCACATCTTGAAAGAAGAGGTTTTGAACATGAGAGCAATATTGACTTTGTAAATTCTTCCTGTCACTATCTCTCTCAGCTCTTCAATAAAGGCGTGGGGAAAAAAAAAAAAATCATACTATTGAGTAACAAATACTACAGAAACTATACTTAAAAAACCAAAAAAACCCAGTAAGACGTTGTTTCAACAGAAGCTACAGAGATATAAACATGGTAGTCAATATTGCCTTGCAGAAGACAAGATACTTGTAGGACTAATTTCTTTTTTTCTTCAGATGCTTGCCTATTATTAAAGTTGTTAAGAACACATAAAAGTAATTATTAAAAAAATACTATTTCCAGACCTTGTAAACAAAAATGGCTAAACTTTTTTGTTTTCTCCTAGTATTATTCAGACAAAATAACTAAATTTGCTTTGCATCCAGTCCTACAACCAGATATAAAAGTGGTTTGGAGAGAAAACTAATCTAATTGCAGGTTGTTATAGTATACCCAACAAGGTAGACACATTACCATGACCATTGACTGTATCTAACTTTGAATTTGGCTCTCTGACACAGGGATTGACCTAATGACCTTCAGAGACCCCTATAATCATAAAGTATTCTGTGATTCTATGAAGAAAAACTGAAACACATAGTAACACTTTAAATTTCAATTTATTATTCTATTTACACCTCAATACTGCCCTCTGCTGATGTTTATACTGCTTGATTATTTGCACAGAAAAATTGCAAGGCTGTGTTACCTGAATGTTTTAATAGTTTTCTTGCAAATGAAGGAAGGAAACAATTGAATAATGCTCTTGTTCTCTAATATTCAAATCAGCTTCGTAGGCTGAATCTCTGGGTTTATGGAAGAGAACATAAGTGATCAATACCTTTACCAGGTCAGTTTGGGAAGTGTATTTATATTTAAGGTCAAAGTAGGTCTTTTCTCACTCATGCCTTAAACATTTAGGACCCTTGACATTATTTTACAGGTCTCGTTGCTAAACTTGCATGTGAGTTTGTTTTTTTCTTCTGTATACCTACAGACTCAATGGCCAATAAGACATCCTCCTGTGTTTCCTACTTAATGAGTAATAATAGCCTATTAGAAATAATAGAAGTAATATAGGTAATTTTATATTAGAGCTAAGATACTACAAGAAATGTCTGCAGAAGTGATATTACCAATCATATGCATATGAATTCAAAGGATTCATGGTTTTCACATCTCCTATAATGGTGTATAAAAACTTTTCATAAAGCAGCATCTGTCTGCAAAGATCCAAACAGACTGCTCCACTTACTCGTCCATGGTAAAATAGAAATTACCCTAAAGAAAGGTAAAAGACATCTTTTTCTATGCATTGCTGAACAGGACATAACAGCATTAAACAGCACCAAGGAAAATTCAAGCTAAACTTCCTGAAAAACTAACAGCAAAATTAAACAGTGAAATTGATCACCACAAGAGTTGAGGTGGTTCCATCGGTACAGTGTCAGAGATTAATATTGGTACGGTATTCCTTGCGCACAGCTTCTGCACAAAATGGCACAGATAAATTAAGCAGCATATATTTTTAAGATTACATTAGAAAACACAACCACCCTTGGCACTGTTAAAAAAGGACTCAATATTCTGTTTTTAAAAGTACATCCAACTAAAAAAGTGATAATGAGGCACATATACCTGTTCTTCCAGATCTGAGTCACATAGCTGAGAAATGAACCATGTCTACCAATTTGGCCTATGTGAATTGCCTAGTTTTGGCTTAGCACAAAGGATTTACGCCTGAACAATATTTAGTTATTAACTAGTTAAAAGTGTTTCTCTTATAAGTTTTGCATTTCCAGCACATTATGAATTATGATACATATACCTTGAAATTGCAAAATAATCTGCTGAGGTGCAAATAGGAGAACCTCTTTATTTATTGAGATAATAATCAGAAGGAGTATCTTGTGAAAATTCCATCTTCATTTAAATGATCTAATCTCTATGCATGCATAATCACTTGACTGATAAAAATAAACTTTTACTCATACTTGCAGAGGCAACATAGTTCTGGGAGTTTCTTTACTGGCTTCTGAATCAACAGAATTCTTGACTAAGTTCCAGCAGCAGCTCTATTAGTGGTGATGTACAAGCCAGAAAGAACACAACTTGACTTTACATCCCAGGCTGAGCTTGCAGATAGAAATACAGTTTTATTTATAATGCACTGCATCACGGATGGCAATTCCAGTAGCAGAGGACTGTAAAACACTAACAGTACCGCTTCAGCCCTTTGGCAAATGAAATCAGCTCTAAACTCCAGGCAGACATCCATATACAGCTTACTGAGAGAGGTCAGCTTCATTCCTCACACTATTCAAACAGTCTTACTCACTTTGAGTATGAGAGGTATCATTCTACTAATATGCAAACCCACAAATTTCCAGGTAGTTTGCAATACAGTATTTCTAGCCTGGTAGCTTGCTACTGCTGTGAACTCTAGACTCCATTAACAACATGGGTTGAGAATATTAAGTCCCATATCTCCCTGTATAACCACCCTGATACATCAGGGAATACTGATTTTAAAAGATGCCTTGAGAAGGGGGAAATGAATGCCTGAAAACTTACTGTACATTATTTTTCTTTCTAAATACTGTTACCTGGTTCTGGGAAGTTACAGTTATCAGGTACTTTTTCAGTTAAAGTACTTTTAGACGATATTCATTGCTGCTCACACACCAGCATTATCCACTTGCCACACAGCTTTAGAAGTTGAGCAAGAAAGTGTACTCAGAGCAATACATGGAAACAGGTTCCAAATTATCCAGCGAACCACTGCCTAGAATACCTCCTCACATCTTAAAATAACATTTGCTTCTGGCTGATAACAGCTACTGGTTCTCTTCCAATCTGAGGACTTAGTTCAGGAAGATAGCTAGGCATATGCCTAGTCAAGTTAAGAATCAATGGCTCTACTTGCATGGATCAAGTTAATTGTAAACTTAAGTTACATGTTGATAGGAGGTATAAAAACAGTCTTCAAGGATGGCATCCATCCACTTTACTTCTCAAATAACTGAACAAAATGTCCCTGGCCTTCTAAGAAAAATGTGGAAATAAACACATCAAGTACTAGACAGAAACACAGAACAGACATTTCTTAAATAAACTAATAGCTAGACACACATTGTGCTATTACACTGGAGTTTTAAAGTAATCCAATTTATGTTTTTTCATTCACAATGTAAGATGATAAAAAATAAAGTGTTTTCCATTATTAATAGTAAGATGCATGTTAAGACTTTATATAGAATCATAGGCATAAAGGTCAAGTTTTAATAGTTCACTTTTTCCCCTTGGGATGAAATAAATGACAGCAAATATACCTACTTCAGAACTAGTAATTAGATCCAGCAGGATAATAGCTTCCATCTTGAGAGGAAAAAAAATTAAAACTAGTAAACTAAAAAAAGTAAGAAATAGATGTCAACAAAACATTAGAGATGGGGGTGCATGAAGTAATATGAAAATACACTGGTGAGAACAATGTAAACCTTATTAAGTCTTAACAACTCTGACAATTAATGTTGTGGTTAGGAATAAATGCTGTTCAGTCTGTAACTATGTATTTCTATTAAGATCAAAGGAAACATCCATAAAATCTAAGTTCATGGATACATAAATAGACAGAAAAGCTAGCTTAGTTACAATTTATTATTTTAAATGTATACATAATGTATTATATAGTACTTTATAAAATATATTACACATTAAATATAATGTACACATGTGCAATAAAGGGGAAAATATATATCTCTGTGTGTGTACACATACTTTATTTCAAAATAGAAATATTTCTTTATTTTGACATCCCTCTTTAAAAAAAGATCTTAAAAGGTTGTGGAATAAGCTTTTAATAGCTTTAAATGTTTACTCAGAAAAATACTATAAAGACAGGTTTCAAAAATCAACACAGGACCCAGACTTTCAAGCCTGGGTCTCCTGTTTACATCTTAAACTTTACATATTCAGAACATCTGCACAGGCAGGAACTACAAAGCAGTTATGAATTAAAATATAAATCATACCCAGTTTCTGCAACATCCGTGACATTCAGCCTTCTCCTCACGCAGACTTGGAATTTGGCTGTCCATGTTTTCAAGCACATTAGAAATATGCCTTAAGTTTTCAGAAGAATTGTGTGTGCTGCAAAAGAGATTTTTATCAACTTTTTTTTAAAAAAAATAGATTGGGGTATTTGCAGTCACAGGCTATTTAACAGATCTTTCAGATCTCATTTGGCAGGATAGAACTCTGCCCACAAAATTTAAGGGTATTGATCTGTTTAAAATCTCCACTTTTGTTTAAGCACTTAAAGTGACAAGGGTTCTGTAGAAGAAAAAAAATAAGGGAGACATAGAAGAAAAGTAAAACATCAGAGAAGAGACTATGGATGTTAGACACATTAAAATTCATTGTTTTTTCTATTTAATTTCTATGTATAGAAGTCTGTATATAGTTTATATTATAAATCACATTAATGAAAAGGACATTGAAAACAACCAGCCACCCCCAGGAAACAGAGAAAGATTTGTTGACATATTCCCAAAAGCTTTCTTCATCTCCAGGCAGATTCTCTGGCTTCATCCTTCCTGAGAATTTCAGCACAAGTGTTCACTGTTATTTTTGGAACTGACTTCTACACTCAAGTGCTTGCTTGTATAATGCGTTTACCCTTCCTTAAACTTTCTGTTAAAAACCAAGTTTTTAGAGAGCAAGCACAGATTTAAAAATGAAAAGAATTGTTTTAACAGTGATACAAACCAAGGAAGAGATACTTTAAATAAGATGCAGTCCCTCCACTGCTTTTGTAACATTTTCACAAGTGCAATTATAGTAGCAGAAGACACTGATTTCTGTATCTATCCTGTAGTCTCTTCTTACCTTCAATTTTCAATACACAAATAACATTCAGTTGAATATGGAGAGCATATTTTAAGCATTTCATGAAAAGTAGCTATTATTATTAAATATCATTATTTTATGTCAAAGTACCTGTCAAAAACACTTTGTGAAAAATAATTTTATCAGAAAGACTAGAGGATGATGTAGTTGTTAATGTTCTCAGGTAATCTACTAGTATCTCTGTTAAAACATTAAGTAATTTTGATCTTGAACAATCTTAAACCCACTAATTCTTCCTATCAAAAAATCTATACTAGAATTCAGTGATATTTTCATTCCTTATATTTCAGCACTGTAATTTCAACGATACCTCTACAGTTATTTGCATAATCCACATTTGTCCTATTAATTACTGACATTAATTTTAAATCTGTAATGCTATTGCATAATCCCTGAAAAGGTCTTCACCAGGAAGAGAAGGGTGGGAGGGAGCACCTGCCTTTGCTAAGCAGCTCTTTGTATATGAGGTGTTTATCATTCCAATAAAATTTATCGTTGAACGATTAGGTGTTTATCAATCACAGCTTCCTAGAACACGTAAGCATATTTTTGACATGCTGGAACATACTAAGACCAAAGACAAAAAGATAACTCCAATAGGAAATGCAAGGCTGTGACTAGAAAAAATACTAAATGTAAGTATAAGGCAATACCCTCTGTAACACAATGCTGGAAAGTGACTCTGAAAAAGAATATTTCTTTTTATTGCCTGCAGGTGGCAACAATGGTAACATACTTACAAAGCCTTTCACTGACTATTTTATATTTAGAACCTTTCTGAGATTTTAAGCATTAAAAAAATAATTTTATAGAATTGCACTTGTACTTAGTATGGCACTATTCATTTCCCACTAGCCTCAGAGGACAGAATGAAAATCTCCTGCATGCTACAGCTGGCTCTCTAGAGTTCTTTAACAGAAATTCTACAAAGCAAGGCCAAACCAAGACCATACCGTTCTAGTGTTTTGGGTTTTTTCCCCAAGCTCACACTTTTATACCTACTAACCAAAGCTAAATGCAATACACAGAAGGTAGAAGGCTATCAGTGCAAAAACTATATCTCCCTCCCCCTTCAAAAAAAAACCAAAAAACAAAACAACTTTGAAAACAAGCCATGAACTGTACTGGGGTCAGACCATGTTCTGCATCCACAGAAAAATAAACAGAA
>NW_010335173.1:109642-113549 GCF_000700745.2 Antrostomus carolinensis
AGAAGTGCAACTATAGTCTTAGCTCCACAATATCCATGAGTATAGAGATGTTACATTTTATGCAACCCAGGCAAACAACAGGCAATGGTATAGTAACGAGAAGTAGACCTGTACGAAGCTGAAATACTTGGTGTGTTAGTGTTAGGTAAGAGGACCTGCAGGGCAAGAGTTTTAAGGCTCACAGAACACACTAGATTATTTAAACCAAGTCTAGTGTTACACCATTTTTTATGAAGCTATCTGCACCCTTCAGGTCCATGTAGCACGAGAGTTTTTAATGCTAGTTGCTAATGTTAGAAATTAAAATTCAAGTTACTCTGCTGTTAGTGTTTCTGATGCTAGGAATTCAAATAAGCACATAGCTAACAGAAATGTGAATACTAATAAAGGCTAGCAAACAGTTAATTGACAGACAGGGATTAGAAATAAGTCAGTAGTGCACTTATACTTCATGCTTAAGTGTCTTAGGGTTTTGTACCTTAAATACAAAAGTGTTCTCTCTCCATCTTCAAATACACAACTTGCTTGCAAAACACAAACTACCACAGACACCCCTTAAAGCTTTTGCTCACAAAACAATTCTTTAGATTTAGGTGGTTCTTTAACTCAGTAGGACATAATTATCTTTATCAGATAAATAAGATAAATACCATCACATAAAGAAGTGTGAACAACAACAAAAAATTCACTAAACCTGGCAGCATAAAATAATACATAAAAAAGTTTTTAGCAACTATACAAAATGTTTTTCAGTCTCTAAAAATACTACACCTTCAAATAAAACATTAACACAAAGCAGTAAAGACCCTACATTCTTACAGCTCTGTTTTGGCACATTTCACATTGTTTTATTAAAAGAAAAATAAATAGTTTTGTAGGAAAAGAATACATTGCTTAATATATATTTAATAAAGTCTGCTTCAGTATTCCTTACTAGTAGGACAAAAACACCTAACACCTTACCATAACAATTTTGAGATGCACAGCTAATTTAATCATCTCTATAACTAGCACAACATTAAACTATCTAATAAAACAATTTATATACCTGGTAAGTCCATTTTCAGCATTTTCTAAGACAAATTAAAAAAAAAAAACCCAACAATAACAAACAAAACCCCCAACGTTTTACTAAACTTACTCGCTATCTCTTCAAGACATACATCCTATAGCTCTATCTTACGTGTATTAATAAGCTTTAGTGGTCCTGACCAGCCTCACCTGGTGCATCCTGCCACACCCCTGCCTAAGACCAGGAGCCCCATTTAAGCTCAGCCCAGGCCCCTCAGTCCTGGTTTGAGTTACACTGTGAAAGTGTTGGTGCTCAGCTATAGCCAGGTTCCTATTGAGCTACAGATGTTCCCCTGACCTGGACATTTACCTGAGGACTAATTTCTGCCTTGACCTTGTTGTTAAGGTCCTGCCTGGCAATTAATGGGCTGTGTTAGACCTTGCTGCACAGATTGGCACTTCCAGCTTGACCTCAGATCTGCCTCATCACTGTGGACTTGCCTAGTGGCTGTCCTGCTCAGGTACTGGGGTGGGTCTCAGTTGGCAAAGCCCCTGCCCTCTTGGCTGCATTTGCTCTGCTCCTGGGTTCCCTCCCTGAGAGAGCAGTGGCCCTTGCTGCTCCCTGCTCCCCTGCTCGCCAAACCACCAGTGCAGGATCTTTCTTTGTTTCACAGCTCAGAATGGGAAGGTCAACAAGTGACCACTGGAGTGATGGTTCACATTGTTAGAATGGAATTGATTTGCACTCTGAAGGTTTCTAAAACCATCCCTATCTTTATTCTAAAACAAACCTTGAAAAAAAAAAAAAAAGAAGTTTTTTTATTCTAACAATCAAAAGTAAAGAAGCTTTGCTACTACAGTACCCTGCTCTGACCACCCAACTGTTCTAAGTGGAGGCTTATTTATTTAAGCATACATACCTCAAACATAAATGGTAGTTTGCTTGCAAAGAGTAGTGGTCAAGTAGGTAGAGGTTTCTTATTATGTTATTAAAGTAGCTTACTTAAGCTCAATTTTTCATTCCTGAAAAAGGCTTATAATTATATGTGGTAATGAAGTTTTTAAATATTATTTTTCAGTGTATATAACATCACAAATGCAACTTTAGTTTGCTATAGTTTACTTTTTATTTATATCAGTATATCTGATATTGATAACAATCCAAATTTAAAAGTAGAAATTTAAATTTTCATAATAATATAATTCAACGAAATAAAAACCAAAAGACAGTGAGATAAAACAAGTTTCTTTTCTTGAAATGTTCCTAAGCACTCAGAAAGTAAAAAAAATAAATAAATTATTTTCACTAGAAGTATGTTTTATATCTTAAAGAGGTTATACATATCCAATAGTGATTTATTGTTATCAGTGTTTATGGAAAAAAGGAGACTTCCTGCCTCAAACAATATAAAAGTCAATAGTTTGCATAGTACAGTAAAAAAATTTTAAACAACTTAAAATATTTCTAGTAGGTTTATAGCAGGAAGCAAGAATTGTTTTCCCACTTTAACTTTGGTTTAATATTCTTAAGGCCTGACCCTATATAATCTTTCATTTATACTAGGGTTTTTTTCCAAGAGGAAAGCTAGTTTACTGCAGACACTGGTGAACAAACAACTCGGGAACAGACTGCTTTTTCAGTCCAAATTGCTTCAACATGAATTAAAATATCAAAAAAATAGTTTGTGAAAAAATCAGCCTACAGATCATTAAAGTAGGCTTAGGAACTCTATCAATTACCATCTTGCTCTGCACAATGTTGGTTTTGGCATGTTTTTAATGAAAAAAGTGCACACTCCCACTTCAATGTCACTCTTTCCTGCCACATGTAAAAGTTTCTCTACAAAAGGTATTTATGGCATATACCTAGTAAAAGCCCTATATGAGTAGGAGAACTCTTAATTATGCTTCATTGGACTAGGAAGAAACTCAATTCAGAATAATTACTGCATAAATAAAAAATCAAAAGTTGAAATTCAAAATGTTAAGTAATTAAAACTACTACTTGTTTTGGCTTCAGGGAACTAGTACAACTGCAAGTTATTCGCTATTATAATATATACTAATATACTAATTTACAATTTTTTAAAAGTCAAATTTAGTAATCTAATGCTTTCTAGTTGTGACTATCATTTCAGTCAAAATTCTGTATTTTGTGGGGGGTTAGCTAGAGGACAAAATCAGATTTGCTTTAGGGTTTAATAGGCTGTGTAAGTAATATGTCAAAGATTTATTTTTTTTAAATCATCTTGGTAGAAATGTGCCAGAAGATCTTTTAGTCTTGCTACCCTTTTTTTTCCCTTAGTACAGCTGCAAAAAAATCACTAAGATTGGTCATATGTTACTGTGCATGCTGTGTTTTATCCAAATACATCAGTGCATCTGCCATCATAATTGGAAAAAAACAACTTAGGAACCAGATTTTGTAATTTATTCTTTACTCATGCATATCTGTGTGGCTGAATGCCTCACACAAAACAAGTTCCAGGATCAGGGCCCAGGTTCAGGATTCAGAATTTTATCAGATTCAGTATTTGTAACAAAAAACCACTTAGTCCGAAATAATCAGACAAATTGTGGCTAAAAAATTGTAAATATATATTACCAAAGTTACATGATCTAAGCTAGGCAGGTAATATGTATTTGGATTTACACATTACTTGTTCTTCCACAACAATAGGGAAAATCCACACATTTTAATGCATTTGGTTGGAAATATTTAATGATTTTAAAATGACACGAGAAGAGGCATCGTCTGAGGGAGTCATGGCCTCAAGACCAGAGAGCAGCCAGGTGCATATCTATTCAATTTAGGGTCAGTGTGTGAGTGCATAAATGCACAGCACTGTCTCTTGGTCTTTTATATATATATATATATATATATTTCTACAGGTAA
>NW_010335174.1:0-13683 GCF_000700745.2 Antrostomus carolinensis
TTGGGGTTTTTTTTGTTTGTTTGTTTTTGTTGTGTTTTTTTTTCCTGGTTATAATCTATATGACTGCGGATGATCAGAGCTGACTGTTTTAGGTGATGGCACTGTTAAATCGCATACTGCTTCTATAGTACTTTTGTCTTTAGAAATATTTTCTCTTCCATTTTAAGAATTCTTTCTTAAAAAAAAAAAAAATCTGAATTACAAAATGAACATGTGTTTCCAGTGAGCTTCCTAGGTGTTTAGCTTCAATGACTACAGTTAATTTAGAACCTGTAAATATATATGAGTAATTCAAATCAAATTATTCCTTATGATGTGTTTTGCCTGTAGCATATCTTATCTTTTATCCACTGAATCTTCTCATTTGTCTAAATTTATTAGGTCCCATTGAATTTTTTTGTTTTTATTCTTCTATGAGGATGGAAGCATACAACACAATCTATTTGATGGAACTGATTTAATAAGTATATGGGGTCAATCAGGTTTCTACTGTTTTTCATACTTTGCTAGTACCTTTGAAAAGCAATACATCACTTCCAGTTCTTTCTTTGAATCTGACTGCACCATAGTCTGCATGTGTTCCTCAGATAGGGGCATCAGATTGTTTACCATCTTGTCCAAACTAGTAAATAATGCTACTGCTAATAATACCCAGGGTAAGCCTGTTTCCAGTCTATAATGGATCTTTTTTTTCCCTCTCTGAAGTTTTATCTCCTAAACAGCACATTATCCACAATATACTTTAATACTCATCCTAACCACATCTCCTTAAAGGTTTCATAGAAAGTCCACAAAATGGTGTCTTGAAACTCTGAAGAAGTATATGTACTAGTTTGTCTTTATTATTTTGTTGGCATGGCTAGAAACATTGGATCCACTTCCTACTCTCTGCAAATATTAAAGTGAGTTAACAGAAGAAAAGAAGAAACAAAGCACTTCCTAAAAAAAGAAAATAAATCATAAACTGCTTACTCCAGTAGAGACCACATTGACTTTCAGGCTTTTTCTCCTTTTGTGGCTACACAAACAAAATTAAGTTCTATCTTCTCTATTCTACTATCCATTAAATACTGCTATTATACAGTGGTCAGTCTGTTTCTCGTAAGTAATGAACAAAAATGTTTGTAAATAACATTTCCCTTCCTTTCCCGTTCATAATTCTAGGACCAAAACCAGCAGTGAGTGAAATGACTTCCAAATATATAAATTTCAAATTAATTTAAACCCTTTCTCTAAGTATGCAGCAAGTCTGTTTTTCTCCCCAAGGATTTATTAATTTTAAATTTCTCTGTATATACTTGTTTGTTTCTGCTTTTAAAATATCCTCAGAGGATGTGCCAGAAATTTACAGCACAAATAGAATGTGCTGCAGGGGAACTGCACTGTTAACTGCAGAATATCACAAGTCAACTACATAGGTTTAAGAATTACATTTCTGATGTTTGGTCTGTGTCAAGAAAAAGCCAGAGCTTAATCACTTAATGGCATGTCTGTGTAAACATAAACAAAGGTCCAGCTGATATTGCTTTGGGGTGTTATGACTGACTCTGCTCTCCAAAATTGTTTAAGTGCAATTTTCTAAGTTTCTGTTTTAAAGCAAGGATTACGTTTTTTAGAGTTAAAATACAATATAGGTGTTAGAAAGTCACAGTTACTGTAGTGTTACTAACTTAGCTATGTCACAAATTCCTATTACTTTGTTTCTAGTTATCTTGTTAATATTACTGTAAAATTAATATAGACACTTGTGCATATTTTTCAAATAATACAAGTTCAATAGTCTATTTCTGCTTCAGGAACCAAGAAAAACTGCAGCCTTTGAAAACAAAACAGTTGTTTCATGAGGAAGAGAGATACTGAAACCTCATCATTCACAGAATTGCATCTGTTTTTCCCTATGCCTTCTTCCTGTATACCCTGCAACATACTGTGGTGGTTTCACTTGATTAGCAGCCAAACACAGCCACTCACTCACTTTCCCCCCACTCCCAAGGAACAAGGGAGAGAATTAGAGGGGTAAGGAGACTTGTGGGTTGAGATAAAAACAATTTAATAATTGAAATAAAATAAAACTTAAAATAATAATGATATTAAAATAATAATGATAATAATAGTAAAAACAGTAAAAATAAAATATACGAGTGATACACAGTGCAGTTGTTCACCACCTGCCAACCAGCCCTGGCCTGTTCTTGGATAATGATCCTGGAGGAGTGACAATCCTGAAACAAATACCTCAATCCTGGAAGAGAGAGAGCCTGAGCAAGATCCAGAGAGAGAGAACCCCCATTAATGAGAAAAATTCATTAATGTGCTGAACATGACATTATATGATATGGGATAACCCATTAGCATATCCAAATGCCAATCTAGTTCACTAATTTTACTATTTCTCACCCCCACCTAGACCTTGTGCCTGTAGACTAGCAAAACATTAAGTCCTTCTGCTTCCAACAACAATTGAAAACATTAGTATGTAATCAGCATTCTTCTCAGAACAAATCCCATACTGAAACCAAAACACAGTGCTATTCTGGCTACTAAGAAGAAATGTAGCTCTGTCCCAGCCAAAAACCAGGACACAGACTTGTGGAGCAAGAGATAGCACATCTGGAACTAAACTTGTGCTGACTGACTCTGCAATAGACTTGATGAACCAACCAGTTTCACACTAAGTGAAGAGAGATTCCTTGCCTCAGACAGGGGAGGAACACTTCCAGTTTAAATGAGTTGAAACTCTGTTTACTTACAGGTGAATATTTAGCATATTTTACATGTCTCAACAGACTTTTTGAGTGGATTTAAGACGGGTTTATTTTTTACACTAAGATTTTCAGAGAAAGCAGATACTCTGTACATTTAAACAACTTTCAAGGCTCAGGTAATCTAAATGAGAAAAATTTCAAATGTCTCATTGAGTCATTTTTCTGATTCTTTCATTGCCTGAAGATGATTAAGGTCCTGACTCATTTGAGTTTAATTTTTAAGGCAATTTTTAAAAGTATGATGATAGATTAATGTCATTGCATGGTACTTCTAGAGTTTTATTTATGTGATTTGTGTCTTGTTGGTTAGAGTGCTGCATGTTTAGGTTTATTGACAATCCAGGTAATCTTATAATGTCTTTTTTTTTTTTTTCTTATTTGCTGAATATTCTACGGTAACTGTAGGTTTCTCTAAGGCTTTTGCTTTGGTAGTTTGTTAATCTTCATCCTTTTGGGAGACCATTTCCAAATTACTTCTCATTTATTTTGCGTGGTTGTTTTTTTGAGTGTGGGGTTTTTTTCTTTTTTTTTTTTTTCCCTCTTATACATAGTGGATTTATTTATTTTATTTTTTTTTAACTATTTCACCTCTGAAAAGCCTTTTTGCCCTGATTTTAAATTTCTGTTCTTTTGGAGAGAAACAGATTAACAGTAACAAAAATTGTATAACTGAAAAGTTTAGGAAATGCTGTTGCTGAAATAAACCATTCGTAGATTCAAGAAAGGCATGAAACATTTTATTTCCTGTAAGTCATGTTGCTACAATGTAAGTAGAAAGTGTTGATACTCATCCTTATCTCTACCAGCTTGTTTCAACAAAAAAACAAAGGAATTTTCCTAGGCCAGTTCTATCCCAGAGACACCCCCCCCTAAAACAACCCAGACAATCCAGCCAGCTCTTAAATTATGAAGGTGTATAATGAAGGATTCTCTTTCAGGATCACATTTCGCCCTCTATTCTGTCTTTTCCTTTTCATCAGGGATGGAATTAAAACTAGAGCATGTGTTCAGTCTTACACTGATGAAAGAGGTGGAGGCCAGGAGAATGAGGTGTTATTTTCCTTCTTTGACTGTTCATCTTACGTACACATAGAGACCAATACAAGATACCTAAACATGAAAAGAACTAGAGTTCTATATGCTTACATTTAATGCACTTTCTTGGGTGAGACTGAGGCCTTGTTTCCAGATGCAGACATACCTTATTAATTTTACTTCTTACAGTCATGTCATAAAATATTGCAACAGTCCTATGAGCCACGATCTGAGATGTACAATTTAGAGTGCAGGTGTAGCATGTATGTATTACATTTGATTCTTTTCAGAGTGGTTATAACAAGGATTAAATACTTGTTCAGTTCAAACATATACTGATCTTTATTATAGAAAAAAAAACTCAAGGGAAAAAATTCTAAGGATTCTAGTTTCTGTTCTGCTGAGAACCTTGCAAATGCAAAAGCTCTGGAAGCATTAAAGGATTACTCCAACTCCCCGTGCCATCTTCACTCACAACTCTTGTCTAAAAATTCCTCTGTTGAGAAAGGAAAGGAAAGCAGAGCTGTCAAGCAGTAAAGTCAAAATGCTCAGCCATTTAGGAGGGCTGCTGAGACCATTTCAAACAGATTAGCTCCCTGTTTGTCTACAGCCACCATCTTCTACAGAAGTTATTGTGAGAGCTGAAATTCAAGAAAAGTGTGTGCTGCAGTTAAAAGATATTTCTGCCTCTTTTACTGGCATATAAAACCAGCTTTCCATAATGCTTTTGTTCCACTTCTCACACAGAGAAATATTCATATTTCGATGAGTGACAACAGAACTGCATAAGCACAGTTTTATATAGTATCTAATCTGGTGAAGTTTGCCTATTGGCCTGCCTTGATCATTAAACTTTCTTCAAACTCTCTGTTTTATGTAGCCCATAAATATGATATAGCTCTGTTGCCCTGGGTGTGGGAGATTTTTTTCCTGATGTGCTATTTTCTGGGAACTTAACATACTTTTTCCTAGGGCTGATCAGAAGGTATTCTTAGTAAACAGCATTTGTGACCTAAACTGACACTCACAGCACAAAATCATTGGGATAGAATAACTGTCTCAGTGAGACACATGGTCTGGGGGGCAAACAGCAGTGCTGTATCACACTGAAGTAACTTAATGAGACTGTAGAACAAATTGGGAAATCTGATATTTTTCCCTCCTTCTGAGATTTCTTATAAAGATTCTGTAATAGGAAGTTGTGATCAAGTAGTATAGAACAGGGAGCTTAGAATAGCTCTTTTTTAAAAAGATATATATGAAACAGCTTCAAATTCATATGAAGAAGCACTATGGTTTTCATAGTTAGGTTGAAAGCAGTGTCAGCATTTCTACATTGCAGTAACCCTTAACATAACTTTGTTGGGAAAAGAAATTGTAAGACTGCTTGCAATGGTAATCATGCAGAGAGACTCTGCAGGCAAACTTCTGGACTTACTCCAGTCATTACACATTTGGAAAGCGCTTCACACAAAGGTATTTTGTGCATGAATAGTCCAGGGGAATAGGTTTCTGGACCAACTGGTGTGTAGCTAATTTTAAAAAGTCAGTTTACCATAACAATTATTTTATGGGCTGTAGAGCACATCTCATTAAAGTGGGGAGAGAATCATAAATTAAAGGAGAACCAAACACATTAATATGTCTAATACTGTCTCTTAACGGGAATATTACAAATGGTAATGAGGATACAGTTCATCTTTGTGGGGGATGGTAGTAAATACAGCAAAAATAAAAAAGTATTATATTCTCAAGCACAATTTTCTGATGTTATATCTTCTGTACCTCTTTTTCCATGATACTACTTAGTAGCTTTTTTTTTTTTTTTAATTACTTAGAGACAATTAGTATTGTCACACTAATCATTTTGTTAAGTTGTTTTCTTACTATCACATTACTTTCTCCTTTTTAGAAATGCATAGTATAAGTTAACCATAGTTTTGCGTCTGCTGGAGCATGGAGCATTTAATTCTCGTTACCATATATTCTCTCATCTATCTTTTATTTTTGTCATTTTTTCATTTTTCTTTAAGTCTCAAAACATCTGGGCTCATCTAGCTGTATATAACAAGTACATGTGTATATACATTGGCACACTTACCAGCTATTAAAGCTAATTGGATAAAAATGCAATAACAAACCTAAAATTACAGATACACTTTTTTCCTATGAATCTGGACGCATACTTCTCTCCAGTAAGCTCATAAGGTTGATCTAGTGTCCAGAAACACTTCAATGATATGTAAAAATTTGGGGTTCACTCTAATAACACAGTAAATCACTCTATGGAATACAGCTCACCTGTATGTGCTTCAATTTGGTCAATAAATGAATCATTAAGCTTTCCTTTTACATTCTTATTTCCAGGTGTAATATATTTCTACGGACTTGTCTGTGTTTACAGTGCTGATTATTTAAAATATTAGAAAATTTACTTTTCTCTGTTTTCAGGGGGTAATTTCATTTATGTATGTATGTATGTATTTATTTATGTATTTATTTATTTATTTAAAATTCATTTTTATATACCAATTGTATCTAAAAGCTGGAGATATTTTTCTGGTCCTTTGCTATTCAACTTTCATTCTTCCCACTTCAGCAGTAAGTATTAAAGAACAACAATAGTAGTCAGTGGGAGTTTTCCTATTGACTTCAATGAAATCATACTTAGATATGAGCTGAGTACATTTGACAATCTCACTCACTATTAAGCAATTCTGAAAAACACCACAGGGGTGCCTACAAATTATGATTTGCCATCCAAAAGGGAGAAAACTCTTCTCAACCTTTTTCAATAATGGTAATAATGGCTACTTCTTTCATACTGCTTTTATCAGTCAGTCTTGGATCTCTGTGCAGAGGAGGTTAATTTCATATTCCCACTTTACAGATAGAGAGATAGAAGTACAGTGAGGGAAGTTACTTGTTCACTTCAGCATTTGTGAAGGTTTTCAATACTGATCTATGGCCCAAGGTGATTTAGCAGAGAAGTGGTGCTTAAACAACAACAAAAGAAAATATTGTTTGGTGAAATAATCATATGAACTGTAAAACATACTTTAAATGAGATAAAATGTTATCTTGGGCTGATGTAACTTAAGCAGGTACTGTAATAATAGTAAAATTACCTACAGTGCTGTGAAGCAGCATTGTAATTTTCATAGTTAGACTGAGAGCAGTGTCGGCTTTTTTCAGTGATCCTGAACATAACTTTGTCAAGAAAGGAAACTGTAAACCTACACTTTTTATGTGGTGGGTTTTGTTTGGTTTTTTTGGTTTTTGTTTTTTTTTTCCCCGGTAGGCTTTCTATCTTCAGTGTATTATTTCTATGTCCACCTGCAGGTGCTAGTGTGTTAGCCTGGGTGTGTGAAAGTTGTAGTATTGTGGTATCTGGTACAAACTCTGTCAGTGAAAATAAGAGTAAGATAAAGATTGGACCTGAGCTCCAAACATCCACATTTAGGTTTCTGTGTGTCTGTGGTATGCAGACTAAGTGTTGGAGCTTTCATTATTGCCAAAGCACCCTACAAAGAAATGCAGCTTGGGGCTTGATTCAATTATCTAGACATGTCTTTAGCACTAATTTGAGACTTCCACAGATAACCAAGAAGGCAACATGTGTCTGCATATATGACACAGGACATATAGGAACCCTGCACCACTCTGAAATGTCAGATAGATGCTAGCCAAAGTAATCTTACAACTCAAATGGCACTGGATAGAAATATGTGGGCAGTGAACTGAGCTGATTATTGACCATAATGACAGTTTATAATTTCAATTTGTAGAGGTATAGATACTGGCATTAAGGTTTCTTAGGAGTAGAATTTTAGTATCCTATTGCAAGCATATTACACAAGTTTGTAGAAACCAGATTGATGGAGAAGGTCAAGTAGTATTCCATATTTAAGTTTTTTTATTTGTCTGAAGAAAAGTAAGAATAAATCCAGAACTTCTAATCTAATCAGTTTACCTGGAAAGAATGCAGACCAGAATTCACATAGCCATAGAGCTAATCAGCTAACAGAGTTCACTTCAGCTCACAAGACCAGCAACTAATGTCCTGTTCGTTACCCTACACAGCCTACTTTGACTTATAGTGCCTTGACAGAGATTACAAGTCTCTTGTAGATGCTATGCTATATTTCTTGTCCCTGTGAGGATATCTCAGGTATTCTAGAGTATTTCAAAAAACAGTAGTTGTCTTCTGTGTTTAGGCAACTGAGAAAAACATAAATAATTGATGTCTGAGTTTCTTGAGAAATGATACTAGAAGTAGCAGAAAATAAAAGGTAGCATGTAACAATAAGCTAAACATATGCTTACCCAGACTCTTATTAGGAAGTTTTATAAAAAACAATTAAAAACAAATAATGCACAGAGGATAAGGGTATTAACCAGAAGAATTGTGCCTGTCCAAAAGACAATGTGCAAAATTCAACAAGTTGATTAATTAATCATTAGTAAGTGCAATCCCTTTTATGCTTTATAACATATATGCTGGCACATTTTTAAGGAAATGAAGACAAAAACATTCACAAATGAACACTTGGAATGAGAAGAATACTTTGATGTAGAATTAATTTAATCTCTTTGTGTTTCTACAGCATAAACACCCAAATCTGAGCTAACAGCTTCGATCATACTTTATTGTCAATGGAAAGAAATAGACACTTTCACAGAACCAGTAAGCCAACCTCGTTTAGACATCTGTATTAAGATGAGATGAATCTTGCTTCAGAACTGTTTCTCTCTACTGAGTAAACTGACAACTTTTCTCTTCTTGCTTTCATGAGGAAAGCAGGTCTCAGACAATGCTGTCATTTTATATCCTTCATCCTGCAGAGCTTTCATTTGTACAATCCTGTAAAACCTATCTCTGTGTTATCTATTTTGAATGTAGGAGAGAGTCGTTGAAAAACTCACGGTGGTGTAAGTTTAATTGACATGAGCATCCTCAGAATTCCCAGACACATATCTTTATCCTCTTAGATGTGGAATCTGAATGAGTGTCACCCCAATGAACATCAAACTGAGTAAAGTATAAATAATAATAGGAAGAATAAGGTGTTCATTTTAACTTCTAGTGAAGAAAAGATGCTGACTGGAGAAGTCAAGGAAGAGAGAAGTGACATCTACTTCAGATACCTGCTACTTTTCTTTATTATCACCTTGGCCTAGTGTAAAAACAATCATTGTCGTTACTTAATAAAAAGATAGATTGCGTGTTGCAAACAAAACATGCATGTGGCATTGTTCAGAAAGGCAGGGACCAGGAAAAGTATTACTTGCATCTTCATTGGGGCATCTGGACACTACAGTAAGAAAATAGTAAAGACTGTTTAGCTAATTGATAATAGGGGGGAAGGTAAAATTATGCTTCAGTGTTAGCTCACAGGACTCAAAAAGGGGAGGAATGGATTCTGTTTCCAATTCCCTCACGGTCTAGATATGTTATCAGCAGACTGTGGTTTGATTAAATAGGTTAGTGAGAATTTGACCCTTAGATTCATTATCCTCTAATACCTATTCTGAGACTGACTTAGCATTTAAATACTCTGATATTCTAACAAGAAAAATATTGTAAAAATTATAAATATGTTGGTTGGCTTTTTTTGTTTGTTTGTTTGTTTGTTTTTACTACAGAGTTGATGGTCAAAAGAAGAGGTTATAAAGAAGACTACATGGTCTGGAGGCTAAATGAAAAGACATAGCAGTTTCCAATGTTAGCAGAAAAATCAGTAATAGGGTACTAGCTTTCTTCACATGGGCTTGTGTAGTTGGGTAAGGTTTCTGGAAAAGAAAATTAATTTGAATTGAAACTAGACAAATCACATATGTAACTTAAAAAATCTATAAGAAAAAAATGCAATGGTGTTGATTCAGTCAGTGCTTTCTCCTGGTCACTTTTTAAAAAGTCATCATTTAATTACTTCGCAAAAGTAACTGTCTTGTTTTACTGGAGGAAGAATTTATTGGCTTATAAAAGGCAAAATATGAGCTTAGTGACACAGATGAAGCCAGAAGATTAAATTTGTCTATTAAAAATACCTAGTCCTAACCTGTTTTGTTGTAGTGTTGAATATACAAAGTATAATTACCACTTCAAAATCACACACTTTTTTCCTTCATCTTTATTCCTTAAGAAAAATTACTCTGAATAAATGTTAACACATGTTCAATGTCAAAAAGTGTCCTAATATTATTTTAGATTTTTTTTCTGTAAGGAAGAGAAATGCTTATAATCCATATGGTAAAGGGTGAACTGGTTACAGATCTTACTGTGGTGTGCCTCTTGAGCATTCATCTATTTAAACTGCAAGAAGCAAATGAAGCTGAACTTCCTTCCTCAATGTTGATTGTGTTTGCTGACCTCTACTAGGGCCAGAAGTACTGCTGTGTGATGTTGTCACTTCCTTCACAGTTGTAACTTGGCACTGTGACCATTGTTCCTTCAGCAGGGATCCCTTGATTTATTTGGTGGAAGATCAGAAGGCATTGCCTGTGCCTGGCATATTTATAAACTAACATATGTTGCTGTGATTCTGAATCTTGACTATCCAAGGCAATAGAAAGAAAAATAATAGAGCTTATGCATGCCTATGTATATACTTTTTTTTTTTTTTTAAGTACCCTGCTATTTTGAGTCTATCCCTTGATTTATTCATATCTGTTCAATATCTTGTTCAAACTTGATTTAAACATTGCATTTAGGTATTGTAACATGTGGAATGAAGTAAGTATTTTTGCCAATTCTAACCACTTAACATACAATAAAATTAACAACTCCTATATAAAAGTGATGTTTTGATTTATTACAGTTTGCTTATCTTATTCTCAGTAGCATTTTGCTTTTGTTGCAAGATAAACTAATGTTAAGGATTCAAGTAGAATTCTGCTGTTAGTCAGGTTTCTTGAAATGTATCTTACATTCTTTGTACAGTTTTCTGTTTGTAACTAGTGTTTATTAAGATGAAAATTTTATTTGCTTTTAGTCTTTTTACCAGTATTCACCACTAATCTCTCTTTTATTTTAAATTTAGTAACAATCTGAAAGCGCAATTCAAAACAAGAATTGAGGTGTTTACACTGTGAAGTGCTTGCATAACTTTGCAAGTGTTTTATCTGTTCTCAATGCTATGAATAATCAGTAAGAGTATTATTTAATACTTAAATTATTCTCAACTAAATATGTAAATAAATACAACTGAGCTTCATAGGGTGTGGTGGTTTGACCCACAGTGGGACCATGCGGTCCTGCATTCACTTCCCCAACCCGGTGAGATGGGATGGGACTCACAACAAAGAGGGCACGGGATTAGGAATGAAGGACAGGGACGGCTCACTCACCAGTTACGGTTAGGGGCAAAACAGACTCAATTTAGGGAAGAAAAAACAATTTAATTTGTTGCCATTTATCCAAGTAGACATAACAACCACATCTTACAATACCTTCCCCCCACCCCTCCCTTCTTCTCTGGCTCAAATCACTTTGCTCCCGATGTCTCTCCCTTCCCTCCCCCAGTGACACAGGGAGTAGTATATGTGGGTTACAGTCAGTTCACCATTACAGCTCTTCCTGGCATGGAAGTCCAGGAACAAAGTTCCAATGCGAGCTTCCCATGGAGTCACGGACCTTTTTGGGCTCAGCTCCCAGCTCTGGCATGGGGACATCCACAGGCTGCAAATGGGCCTCCAGTCCAGCGTACATCCTCACCCCTGCTCCGGCATCGAGCGACTCTCAGGGTCTCAATTCCATCACACTTGCCCTCAGACTCAGCTTCTCTGCTCCAGGATGGAGTCCTCCATGGTCTACACACGGGTATCTGCTATGCCATTGAACCTCCATGGGCTGCAGGGACCTCCTTTGCCTTCTCCTACTCCATGTAGTTGAACTGGGTGTCTGAGGTTCTCTGTCCTCCCCCTCCTTCTCCTTCCTCCTGGCTACAAAGCTCTCTCTTTGTTTTAGGCTGATGGTCATCTTTTGTTCAGGTCAATGGCCTCTCCTCCAGGTTCTCTCCACCTTCCTTTCAAAACCATCCTTGCCTTCACAAATATGGATCAGAAGAGTTTGCACAACAACAACAAAACCCAAAACAAAACAAAACAGAATAGCCTCAGCTATTATGTCTTGTCAGGGTTTAAATACACAGCAGAAGAAAAATGATACTGAGTTGATATCCTACAAAGTTTCAGTGATTTGCTGAACTCATGCAGTTAACTTAATTGAAGCTTAGTCTTATTTCCAATTAATGCAGACCCAAACGTCCCCTCATTCATGAAGACAGTCTTTGACTTAATCTACAGTTAGTGTTGGATTATAGTTGAATCTAGACTATTAATATACTTGTAAAACTCAAGACACTTGTTATTCATATATAAAATATAATTATACATATACATATATAATTTATATGTTCATTTCAGTATGCATGTATTGCTTATCATATACATCACATGTGAAAGATGGGGGAGAGTGTTGTTGGCTTTCGCCATAATAATTATTTTTTTTTGCTGACATATGGGGAATTTGATGAAGAGGCCTGAAATGACCAATTCTGTGGGAACAAAGGGGGGAAGCTGAGAAACTGTGGAGATATGGAACAAAGGGGGGAAGTTGAGGAACTGTAGAGATATGAACACCACTGCATCCACCATCTGGAGAGAACCAAACCGGTGGTCTGGAGTTTGGATAACTCACCAGGGGTGAAGAGCTCACTCTGAAGACTGTGGGCCTTCCTCCCAAGGACTTTTCCCACAACCACTGGGTGGTAGTGCACGTGCACAAAAAGATAGGGTTTTATCTTAATAAGTTTCCCCAAAGTAATTAGGATAACCCTGTCCCTTTTAAAAACTAATTATAATAACCCAACCTTAAAATGAATATGTATGTGACTGATGCAATCCTAAAAGTATATAAAGGGATAATGTATCTTTCCTGGTGTGCCTCTGACTTGGGTCAAGCACCCAGCACTGTGCTTCTGCTTTATTGACTTTGTCCTTGCAAATAAAACAAAACCTACCTTGATTATAAGGCTTGGTAGTTTATTACATTACACAACCTGAACAAAGTATAAATGGCATAGGAAAGGATCAGTCACCACAACTGAAGACAAACATAGTGTGGTAAACCAGTCAATAGATTTTATGTTACTGTATGTGATGCTTGAAGAACTGCATTTTAATTATTATCTCAGTCTTGTTCTGATTTACACTAGTTTTCTTATGGAACAGATATGTTGTCTGCAGTGATTCTAGACTCTTAAAATGGTGTAAATCAAAACAAAATTTGACCCTTAAAATATGCACTTCAAATTTTTGGTTACTTTCTATCCTTTGCAGTCTGACACAAAATATATAAGAAAGGACAATGTCCTACATTTCTATTTATCTATCACATTTCAGAATGTAATTTTAAATACAGGAACAAATTAAACAGTTATTCTTCAATTCTGAACTGTCATTTCATAAGACAATAGTATTCACAATTGTCTTTTAGTTTCATTTTTTTACATCTCATGATATGTTCACTCAATGACATTAAAATAGAAACATTGCTACTACCATTGTATATTGTAATATAAAATATCTTCTGCAACACGCTAAACAGGATAGGCATTACTCCTACTAGCAATGGCCGTTTGCACCTATAAAAGTTAATACAAGGTCAAAATTGCAGGACTAAAGAAAGCTTCAACAGTATTTTTTTTTTGTGTGTCTGTGTGTCAGAAATTGCAAGAAGTTGCAATTACTTGTTAGATGTGATTTCATTATGACAATATCATAGTAGGGAACAGTATGTCACTGTACTGTTGTCTTATTAGAATTTTCCTCATTGAAAGTTTGCTAATGAGTCTAGAAAAAAAAAAATATATATATATAT
>NW_010335175.1:0-204 GCF_000700745.2 Antrostomus carolinensis
AATAGGGGGAAAAAAATGGGGTGCAGAAAAAAATGATGTGCAAAAAAAAAAAGTGAAAAAAATCTGGGGTGCAGAAAAGAAAACAGGGTGCAGAAAAAAAATGAGGTGCAGAAAGAAGTGTTGTGATTAAACCCCTGTCCCTTCCTTCCCTCTCAGGCAGGATTTCTTCCTGTTGTCCCATTGCTCTCGCCAGGGCTGCAGCAT
>NW_010335175.1:255-2219 GCF_000700745.2 Antrostomus carolinensis
TGAGCACCTGCAGAGGTGAGGGTGGGCTTTGCACAGCCCCCCCAACATCCTGAACGTGTCTGAACCCCCAAATCTGGGGGGGAGGGGTTCACAAAACAGTCCCCTGGAGCTGGTGGGGAGGGCAGCAGGGACCTGTGGAAGCACTGGGCTGATGCTACTGGGAGTACTGGGTTAGGAAGAGGGGAGAGGAGGTGGGTGGCATCTGTTTTGCCTCATTTCTGGGTGAGAATTAATTGCAGAGGTGACAAAAGAGAGTCATTGTCACCCAGCAGCTGGGCAAGGAGAGCTGCTGTGGATTCAAACACAGCTCAGATCAAACCTGGAGTAATTAACACAATTAACTGCTATCAGAGCCTGACCTTGAGCTCCTGCCATCAGGAAAACACCTCTGGGAACAGATTCAAACAGATTCAACCCTCCTGCTGCAGGGAGCAGGATCCAAAGCATCAATCCTGCCTGTGTTGGGGTGCTGGGCAGCTCTAACACCCTCTTTTCTCCCTGTCCCCAGGTTGACTTTCAAGCTGTGTCACCTGTACTGGAACTGGCCGGGCACCATCCGTGTCCCTGCCCCCTGCAAGTATGCTCACAAGCTGGCGTTCCTCTCAGGACAGGTCCTGCACCACGAGCCCAGCACCCAGCTCTGTGACAAACTCTTCTTCTTATAGCCAGGGTGCTGGCAACTTGGGGAGAAAAAGGCTCATTTTGGGGTTCATTTCACCCCCTCTCCTCACTGCTGTTACGTCTCTTTAGGGAGAGGGACAAAAGGAGTCCCCCACCAGAGGGATTTTTGTCCCTGAAGTATGTTTTTGGGGTTTGTTTTATTAATTTATTTCTATGTGTGGTTTTTTTGGGTTCATTTTTCTTGTTTTAAAAGGATGTTTGGAAGGGATGGGGCACAGCAGCAAAAATTCTGGAGTCATCAACTCCAGGGATTCATCTCCATGGGAATGAACCCAGAGCAACATCCTGCTGCTGCTTGAGGAGCTTTTTACCCAACTGGTTTCCAATCCTCCCAGCAAAGAAGGTTTGGTGGACATCTAAATGAGCCCTCCAAGGTGCTGCTGCTCCCACAGCACAAGCTGGATGCAAAAACTAAAGATTTCTGATGTTTTTTCCCTTATTTGTGTTCCAAGTTCAAAATTTTACTGTGTTTTGGGGGTTTTTTTTTTTTTGAGCTCCTGTTTAACAAATCCTGTTCCAGTTCAGCTGGTTGCCATGTCCTTAAAAACTCACTGGTTTTCCAACTGGTTTCCAATCCTCCCAGCAAAGAAGGTTTGGTGGTCATCTAAATGAGCCCTCCAAGGTGCTGCTGCTCCCACAGCACAAGCTGCAGCTCCTCCCTGGATGCAAAAAATTAAAGATTTCTGATGTTTTTTCCCCTATTTGTGTTCCAAGGTCAAAATTTTACTGTGTTTTGGGTTTTTTTTTTGAGCTCCAGTTTAATAAATCCTGTTCCAGTTCAGCTGGTTGCCACGTCCTTAAAAACTCACTGGTTTTTCAAGGAGAAATATATTTTTTGTTGGTTTTTTTTTTTAAATCCTGTCAGGCAGGTTCATATCTCAAGGAAAAAAATTCATGTTTTGAGTTTTCAGCTATTCTCGTTGTTTGGGGTTTGTTTTTTTTTGAGATGTTTAAGACCTTCTGAAGTTTTTCCCTTGTTGAGGGGCTGTAAGAACATCCCCTAAAATCATCTGGATTTCATCTCAGTGTGTCCCCAACCCACCCCTCACACAAGCACGGGGAGGGATGGGGGTACAGGGGGAGCTGCCCCCCAACCTCTCTCCAATTTAATGTAAAAAAAAAAAAAAACCCAAAAAAGTTGAAAATATTTAATTTTTGTTGTTATTGGAACTTGAGTTTTCAGTTCAATAAAAGTGTTGCCGGCAGCTGCTCCCTCTTGCTGTGAGCTGGGTGATGGGGTTGGGGTGCTCATGGGGTTGGGGGGCCCGGGGTGCTCATGGGGG
>NW_010335176.1:0-21344 GCF_000700745.2 Antrostomus carolinensis
GCGGGCGGTTCGCTGCACACGCTTCGCTCTCCGCCCTTTGGTTCGCCTCGAACCATTTTATAATGGTGTGTGCGGGGCTGGGTAAGAGCTGTCCTTAAGGCAAGAGTGAAAATTCCTGATATAAACTTCTCCTAGGCAGCCCTTGCCGAAGATAGCCTTTTCTGCCGTGGGTTTCCTCAGCTTTCCTCAAGCTTCCTTTGCAGTTTTGGGGAACTCTGTAAGCTCTCCTGGTTATGACTGTTGAAAGGCAGCTCTGTGTGTCCAATTAAAGTTACAGGAGCTCATAGAGAAAGTTACTGGTGTGTTTTGCTGCTCCTGGCTTTGGAAACTTGTGGCACCCAGTGTCAAAATATTTGTGATGCAGCATTGTTATTTAGATACAAAATAGTGTGTAAATGTATTCCCTGCAGGGTTCTTTGGAAGATCCATTCATAGTAACTCTGCCCTTGTCAACAAGTCTATATTTTTTTTTTTTTTTCCATGTAATGGTATTTTATGATGCTCTGCCCAGGTCTGTAGCAAGGTTGAACCTTTTCTCTAATGTCACCTTACAGTTGACACCTTAACCGTGTTTTTTTTATTCTAAACGTTGAAACCAGTTGATGTATTTCAGCTCAGCTGTGAGCTATGATTTGCAAGAATTTAGGTGGCCTCATGTTCTCCGTTAGTCAGCAAACTGCAGCAGGAAAAGGCTTTTTTAAGAGCTTTTGTGCACTGTCCCAGTTCAGGAGAACCAGTGACAATGTTAATATTTGTTTATCTCATTTTAGATCATCCTCCTGACAAACAAGGAGGAGAAAATGGTCTGATTTTTACTTCTTGTGTACTCCAATCATTTTTTAGTCTACCATTTCAGTCAAGTTTGGCAGGCATGTAGAAGCCTCAAAGACATTGTGTGACAAGCTATGGGAAGTAAGTTGCTGGAAGAGACGGCCTGAGGGTAGTGGCCCATCAAGAGGGAGTAGAAGTTGGCCACTGTATCTTCTGCTGAGGAGCAGTTCTCTGGTCGGTCAGCGTTTGTGTTGTTCCCCATGGACCCCCTATGTACTCTGCTGTTGGCGGTGAGAAGGACGTGTGAAGCCCAAGTTACTGCCCAGTAAGCAGCTCGGGCCTTGCAGAGCAAAGGTGCTCCCCCTCCAGTCCTCTACCTGGGACATGGACCAGGCTGCAAGACTTGCCTTGAGGAACCTCACTGTGGTTTGCAGCCTGGGCTCATTGGTGGTGCTTGAGTTGAGTTTGAGATTAAAAGCTTTTTCCTATGACGTTTCACTGATAGGAGAAAATATACGAAGAGGTTTTGAAATGTACTGTAGCAAAGCGAAGAGCTTTTGTGGTGAAGACACTGAGTATGATGCTGAGTGAGAAGCGTAGCAATTAGTCTCCCTTGGGATGGTCCCTTTGAGAAAGTTACACTCTCTGAGAGCGCAGAAACGAACAGGTAGAAGGGACTATGATAGTTCAGCTTTTTGTAGGCATCTTGCTGATTTTTTAGGCGTGTGTTTCTTACGGGTGTGAAAAACCATCACTCTGATTTAAAGACATTATTCCCCTGTGATCTACTGCATTGAGGTAGCTAATCTGAAAAAGAGATTTTTGTGGGTAATTGATTAGTGGACAAAGTGCTGGACAAATCCGTAAGTCATCTCGTGTCACGCTCTACAAGTGGCCGCGTCTTGTTCATCTTTTGAGCAACAATACATGTAAGTTCAATGTGTAGATATTTAAGCTTCATGTTTCGGACTCACAAGTAGAGCAGTTCTGACAGCTGTGCCTGGTGTTGGGAGATGAGAGGCTTGTGTGTTAGAGTCCCTCAGCACCTGCAGTCTTCACAGTTTTTGTGAACAATGTTGAACCTTTGCTTTGGAGTCAGCTGTGAGTGAAGGGTATGTGACTACTCTGGGTATAAATTCCTCCTATTCCATAAGCCTATGTAAAAAAAAAATCTCTGTAGTTAGCAATCAGGTTTGTGTTAATCTCCCCCTGGGGACCAAGTGTGTACATTTCTTGTACTGGAGGTGTATGAAATCTTTTGTTTGCTTGGTTGTTGTTGTGTTTTGTTTTTTTTTTTTTTTTTTTTTTTATTTCTTTAATCATACCATGTATCTAAGTGCCTAAGGGCAGGAAT
This sequence comes from Antrostomus carolinensis, assembly GCF_000700745.2. Taxonomy (NCBI): domain Eukaryota; kingdom Metazoa; phylum Chordata; class Aves; order Caprimulgiformes; family Caprimulgidae; genus Antrostomus; species Antrostomus carolinensis. The sequence goes on from NW_010335176.1 coordinate 2,126, forward strand.
TTGGAAAGACGGGAGAAGGTACCTTGCATGCATTGTGATACGCCTTTTAACTGTATATGTCTTATTGCTCATGTGCTGTACGAACACTATGGGAAATTCTTTGTTTATGAGGTGAGGTTTAGAATGTTCTGTGAAACCATCCTGAGAAAGATTGGTCTAGGAGACTATAGTTGGAGCTCACAGACCTTCCATTTCTTCCTTTTCCACCAGCCTCACTAAAATAAATGGACTTGAAGAAATAACAAATATAGCAACTTTCTGTTAAAATTCCCCTTTCAGCCTCTCAGAAAGACATGCCTGAAACCAAGACATGACTAGTTTCAGATGAAATACTGTACTTGCTATGGCTCTTGGTTATACCCATCTCATGGGAGTGTTATGTTTTTGTGTGCCAGTGTGGTACAGAGAAGGTTGTCAGGCTCCTGTGATGGACCTGATGGATGGAACAAATGGAAAAATAACACCTATTAGCGTGACAAAATTAATTTATGTCCCAAAGCAGATGGTACAGAAGGTAGTGTTGTCTGGTGGTTTTCTGTAAAGATTATTACCCAGTTGACAAGGGAGGGAAAAATACACCCGTCACTTCTCAGGAAACATCTTTTCTTCCAAGTGTCTGTTACATTTGTAGATAGTGACTTGATTTTTTTGATTAAACTTATAATTGAACATCGGTTTTAAGTGAAAATTGGTATCAGTGCCAGAGGGCTGGATAGCATATTAATGTCTTATTGGCTGAAGTGCTGTGATATGACAGCTGGCTGTCTTCTGGTGGATGTGTTTTATTGCAGGGACTATGTCAAAGCAGGCTCTGGTTATGTTCCTGAGATGTCTGCTTTTGAGAATGTCAATGTAAACATTTTCAATAATACAGGACTGGCTTTTTAAAGATAATATCTTCATAGATATCGTCGCAAGTGGGTGTTTTACGGTGTTATTCAGCACAGAAAATGAAGCAACACATGGTAGGAACCTCTCCTGTATTTAAGGAAAACAAAGCTTTTGGTATAAAGAGTCGAAAATAGTTGGATGTTTGGATGTTTCATTTATTTTTTTTTTTTTTTTTTTTTCCCTCTCTGCCCTCCCCCACCCCCCCTAATTGTGGCACTCCTTGTGCTGGCCAGAGGTAGGAATGTTTGTGTCTTAGTGTTCCTCCCACCCCAGTCATTTCATTCCCTTCTCCTCAACTGCTTCACTCAGGCAATAGTGGCACATGTTCTCAAAATAACTGCTCCTGGTTTTGTGTTTCCTTAGGAGATGCCATCTTTTCTTCCTTTGTTAGTTTTAAATCACAGGAATTAAATTGTAAACAAAATGACAGTTACTCTTCTGAGATCCTACTGATGTAGGAGGATGAAAATCAGAGAACAGATGATAATAGGGGAGGGATGAGAGAAAGGAATGTGTGTTTCTCTAAATAAGGGGTTGTGTGAGCACCAGGATTGAACACTCAGTTTTTGATTGTTTCAGGTCTCTTAGCTACCATCTGTGGAAGTTTGTCCAATACCCAAACTGAAAGGAAAGATTCATGTTAAATTTGTGTTGCTTGTAACATCACTGAAGTCTCTAAATGCCCTTTAGGAGCCGACTTTCTGCTTCTGTGGCGTAGTCTACCTGTGTGACAATACAAAATACTAACCAGAATAACATTATTTTTAAAGTGGATGTTCACTTGTGTTAAGTAAATGACCAAAGAATTTCCTGTATTTTTTTTATTGCTATAAAGATGTACTAACTTTCAGAACTGCTGTAAAATCGGTAGGAACTTTTTCCAAATACAGTGTGTGGAAGTGTCAATAGCGTGGTCGGTTTTTTACCATAGACTTGAAAAATAATGGTCTTATAAATGGTGGTGGCAACATACAAGTTTGGCTCTTTCACACTAATTTGCCATAAATTATTCCCTCTATACTGTTTCCCAGGGTGGTTTCTGTGGGACATTTTTTAGCACAAAAATGTCTGTCTGCTCTTTAAGACACTTTCTGTGGCTGTTCCTGGGTAAAAATGCTCTTTAAAAAAAAAAAAAAAAAAAAAAATTAAAACATCCCTTTCAATGTTTCCTCCTCAGATACAGTTTAAATGTTTAGCTTAATGTCTTTACATGGCTTAGTGGATTTCCCTTGAATTTTTCTTCTGCTTTCAAGAATTGCTCTGTGATGAATGACACAGTATCTTTTATGAATAATGATGCAATAGGAACAACAGCTTCTATCTACTCTGGTTCTCCAGTAATCTAGATGATGTCAATCTTTGCTCATGCATAAAATGGGATGAGGTATCAGATGATACTTTTTATTTCATGAAGGTGACGAGCCTTTTCTTTGTGGTGTTGTTATTCTTACTCATTTTAGATGTGATTTGCCTGAGAACTTTGTTTAAGGATGGAAATTACACCGTCAGTCCACAGATAAATCATCAGAGATTGTTCACAGAGACTAAGTTGGCTCCTACTATCCACATTACATTGGGAAATAAGAGGAAATGGGACCTTACCCATAGCTGCTATGGAATATGCTGCAAGCTGCCTGGAAGATGGTGACAACAATTAAGTTGAATTAAGGGGCTGGATTTTCAATTTTTTTATACCGAATAACCTTAAGGATGATAACCTTGTTTTGAAAGTAGCACTGATTTGGTGCAGTTGCCAAACCCAATTTGTTTTACAGATGTGTGGATTGTGTTGATCCTGAATGTTGATATTTGCTGGCGTGGGTTGTTAGACCGTCTGTGTGCTCACTCTTGGTTTTGAGTGTACTGATGGAATAAATTGTCCATCAGAAGACTGGCTGCAGGCTGGTGTTTGAATTAATAGAGGCCACTTTAGAGCCTGTGCTGTGGCACTTCACTCCTGCATGTGTGTGTAAAAGCTGCAGTGTTTTCAGAGTTACAGTACTTTACTGTACTTTACATGCATTTCAACCGTGTGGTTGAAGAAACTGTAATTTAAATCAGGAACTGGAAAATGACAGTGCTTTGTGCTTTAGTGCAGGTATTAGCAGTACTGCTGCTAACAGATGTGGGGTGCTGCTTACGTCCATCGCTTTCATCCTTATCCTTGCTGAGTGGTGGACAAACACATGGTAGACCTGATACAGCTGCACACTTCATTTTGGATTAAATATGAAATTTGTTAGGTTAACAAGTGCAGTCCTTAGTATTTTTCTTTAAAAGCAGAAATTAAGAAAAAGCATGTTTTTCATTTAACTCCCTCAATCAAAAATGAGATAAAGCATTGTATTGAGGTTTTTTAGTTACAGCGCTGTCTTGATTTGCTTAGTTCTGTACAGCTGGGTTAATACAAGCTTAGTAGAAATTTTCATTTAGCAACATTCAAAAGTGAATACTTCAAAAAATTTAGAACAGCTTAGATTTCGTGTGAAATTTGAGATGTTAATTATTTTAGAAATTATTCTAATTGGAGGGTTTATTTAGTAACAGTATGTTTTCATGCTGACATTCCTTTGAAAAAATTAAGGAAAATCATCTTCTAGGCTTTTATTTAGCATTTAAAGTTGTAATCTGAAAAAGTATGGGGGTTTTTTTTGGTGGTGGGTTTTTTAAGGTAGGTAAAAATTGTGTGTAGTTTCTGGGGTGAGGCTAGTAATAAAAGTTTATAATTAACCAGGGTATGACTGCAAAGTTGTCTCTTCATCTCCTTTAATTTTTTTAAATACTCAAGATAAAGAAAACCCCTCAGGATTGAGAGAACTTTGTATAAATAACATAAAGCCCAGTGACTTTGGAAGTTCATGAAATGAAAGGAGGATTTCTAACTGCTTAAATGAATGCAATAACATTTGGTAGTTAACACAAAAATAAAAGGCAAGCTGGTGTGCTAAGGACACAATTATTGTCCCCTCTAGATTTTTTTTATACAAGGAAGAGTAATGAGAGCTTGGCAATAAACTGTATTAAATAGTACCTGAGTAGTTTGTTTTGCTGAATTTTAAGCTTAAGTAGGAAACAAGTAAGGGTGACTTGCAGTCGTCTACCGAGCCAACTGTTTCATATTTTATATGGAAGAAATGTCATGTGTATCTTCATGAATGTCTCGCTGTTTCTGTTGCTGTAAAAGCTGTAAAGTTTTAATTAGTATCAGTAGCCAATGGGTTACCTATATTTGTTTTGGGGATTGGAGTTAGATTATAGATGTTTTTGGAAAGCCAGTAGGTATCTGGTGGCTGATAATGTTTGCCAGTTTGCCTTAGACTTTAACGCTCAGAGTTTTGAATTAACTAGGTGGCTGTTTTCAACAGTAGTAATCTGAGAGCTATTTATGAGTAAATGTAAAAATATAACCTAATACCTGCAATCCAATCCCAACCTTGCTGTTTAATTTCCTTGAATGCTTTTAAATACTTTTTCAGTCAATATGATTTGCCAGTCAGTATTTTATCTTAGTATCTTGAATGATAAATAGTGCATGAAGCTTTCACTGATGTTTTCCATTTGAAAAACAAAAATGAACCTTTTCCTGCTACAAGTTAAGCATATATGTAGTAGTGATCCACGTTACTGTCTTAGGCTTCCTGCCAGCTTTGAGTAAATCCTTTTGAGAAGCAGTCTGTCTTGTCATGGTCTCTGTCTGCGGTGATCGTTTTTTGGTGAAATGGGTGGGAGAAGCTGGATTGTGGGGAAGAGCCAAAGTGGTTTAGCAGTAAAGGAGACTCGGAGACACTTTGCCATGGTGCTGCCTGTCTGGAGATGCTCTCCTGGGAACCCGGCGTGATGTAGAGCAGAAAGGCTGCTGGAAAGGGTGTTGTCACCAGCTTGGCTGGTTCTGCTACCAGCCAGAGATCTGTTTAGCCAGCAAAGACATCGCCTGCCTCTCCTGTACCCAAAGGAGCAGGGTGAAGCATTCATGGTCCTGCTGCTTTCCGCTGCTTGTCACCATGAACGCATGCACAGTGAAGGAGCAGAGAAATTATGTTTTGTTAATATATGTGAAAAATAAGGAATTTGGTAGTGAAATGCCTAAGAAAGCTGTATCTCTAAGCATTGGAATTATTGGGGTTGTGGCTTATTAGTTATGGGGGGTTTTTTGTTTTTTGTTTTTTTTAAGTGAAGCCTGCACTGGTAGCAGGTGACAACTTGCATGCAGAATTGCAAGAAAATCTTACTTTCTGAGCGAAAATGGGAGTGTTGCGGTTGGCCTCTTTTCAGGTTAAAAATTGTTTTCATGTATATCTTGTGAAGGAATATAAGGAACAGACTAGTTCAATAAGAGGATGTAGCTGTAAGAATACACGCTTACATCAGAGTAACAGATGAGTCACCACTGAAATGGCACATTTATAGAAAAGGAGAATTTACTTTTTTTGATTAGGCAGTTCCTTTCTCCTCCTTTCACAATTTAAAGGGAAAGTTTCCTTTTTGTTTAGATTTTAATGACCTCATTCCTTCATATGAAGTAGTTGTAAATGAAGCCTTGTTTTCTCTTAGAGTTGTATTTAAAGAACACATTCATAGAGAGGAATAATTGAACTTAGCTTGCAAATTCAAGACCATTAGTTTGTAGGAAACAAATATCACATAAAAGAGTTTCCATGCACTAATTGTTTCTGTAGGACAAGCAACCAAACAAAGACTTATTCTTGTAAAGGTATTAATTTAAAAAAACAACCAACAAAACAAAAACCCCTTGTCCAAGGCTAGAGTCATTCTTTCTTCTGTAGTTGTGTGATATTATTGGGTCATCTTGTTGTAGTCAGCTTTGTTGTCTTGGTTAATGAATGGATTGCTCAAGAGGTAAAACTTCAATGAGAAGACTTATTGTTAATAATTCTTGCACTTTATCCTCTTAATTCTGGGTGGAATAATCTGTCTTTTCTTGACAAAGTGAGTTACAATAAAGGTGTGGCAGTTGAAGTTAAAATGTGTTTTGCATGTGTCAGGTTTAGAAAACATTAGGTGTTTTTTCTTCTTAAAAATAAATTTATTTCAAATTTTAGACCTAAGTTAAGGCTTAGGGAAATGATGCATGCTTGGCTTCCCATTATTTTTAAAAATAAATTGGAAATAGGCTGTTTTCTGAATTGACCTGCTTGTCAGATAAATTTAAGAACTGGTTTTGCAGTTTGCATACAGAAATAATTGTTGACGTTTGGTTTTTCCAACAATACCTGCTTGTTTTGATGATTCAGAAGCCATTTAGGTGGATACCGAAGTCATATCCCATCTTTTTTTTTTTTTTTTTTTAATGGAAAACAAATGAACCTAAGCCACACTGCAAACTTGCATGAATTAAGTGAAAATGGAAATTTCCCTATTCTACTTCCAAGGATGGAATCACAATTTAGTGTAGAATATTTAATGAAGTAACTAAAATGGTTTCGTATTGCATTTATTTCATTCTGTAATACTAAATTTGCATGAAGACAACACTTTTCAGCTTTCTGTTGTTGTTTAATAACTCAGTTTGTTCCTCTTTTCAGATATTGTGGATGGAAGTGACCTGAAGCAATTTTTTGAGAACAATTATTCTCAAATTTATTTTATATTCTATGAAAACTTTGTAACACTGGAAAATAGCTTGAAACAAAAAGGTAAGTTTTGGAGTTTTGCTAGCAGTTAAGTCAGTTTTCCTTAACTGTTCTCAAAAAACATTCTATTAGATTTTATCTAATGATCATATAGTCTGCAATTATCTATATTTGCATTAATAGTTTCATGCAGTACAGTATTAATCATTTTAATTTTATGTTATCAGAAGAAATGAGCACGGAAAACTGCTCTCTGAAATGTCATAAATAACTGAAAAGAATTCTAAATGTGTTTTTATGGCTCTAAGTGTCATTTCAGCACAAACATCAGGTCTTGTGCATTTATATACGTGTCCTCTCATCTTGTTTTGGAGTATTGAAGGACTTCATCCTCCAATTAAGCAGATGTCTGTTCAATTGAAACATCGTTGGAGATCCACAGGACAAATCTCATTGTTGAAGATACATCAGTAATAATAGCTGTTTGCTTGGATACGAGTACAGTGACAATGCTTTGCGGATCTGGGACTCTGGATGTCCCTCATTCATTATCGAGAGAGAGAGAGAGGGGCACTGAAGTTTGGAAACATCTTACTCACTCTTTTGATGTTAGATGAGCATGAACAAAAATAAACTTGAGTGCAACATGTTTGACTTCATTTGAATAATGGCAGCGTAATTTTGCCGTCTGTCTTATACCGTATATTTACATCAAACAATATTGTTTTCTGTCTTGCAGGGAATAAATCACAAAGGGAGGAGCTGGACTCCATTCTCTTCCTTTTTGAAGTAAGTTTTCCATACCATGGAACTTAATTTTTATTTTAAATCTCATTGTCATTATATGCTTATTTATACCTTTACAATGAGGGGCAAAACCAGGTATCAATCAAAATGACAATAGGTGTCCATGACTACACAAGGTAAAAGGCAGAAAAGCACTAGGGTGTGCATTAAGTTTCCAGATACAACAATAAGAATTTTATTATGCAGTGGGGATGTTGGTTGAATGAATATCCAGAGTTAAGAAATTTTATCAAAATGCCTTGAAAATCATACAGTAATATATCTGTTCTAAGGAACTGAGGGTCAGCTCTTTGAAAATGTCCTGTTGTTTTTCAGTAGAATTTGGGAGCAAGTGATCAAAAGTTGCATAGCCTCTGCTAGGCTAAAGCTGTCAAAATAGTCTTATTTATTTATTTTTAATTAAATGTGTTCTTGCTTATGAGTTAGTTCAGTGCAGTAGTACTTTTTCCCTATGCTTTGTCAGTATGAAGTTCAATGTTATGTTTATTCTGAGTGTGTCACAGCAGGAGTTAGGGCTCTACTCCTTTCAGATTGAGGCGTCTACTATAATTGCAGTATTTGGTCTTGCAGCATAAGGAAAATAAAAGGATAAGAGTTTTCAACTACTGCATATCAGTTTGATCTGTGTGTGTGAAATTTTAATTTGTTTATTTATTTTTTTTTTTTAAATTCAGTGAAGCATCTTTTACTTGCAGAAGCATATCCTTCCCAGCACTGGCAGTCATAGCATTTGCAGTATCTAGGGAGGAAATACTGGCTAGTTAACTTTTGCATAAACAAATTAGGATGTCTTTAATTTAAAGAAGAATAGACTGTGATGGATCATTTTCCAAGGGACCTCTTTAATTAGAGTTATTACCTAAATATATTTGGATGTGAGAAAATATCACTGGACCAGATGAAAGCTGAACATATAAAAAAGTTTTTATAATGCACACTAGATGTCTTGCCATAAACTCTACCTGAGTTATTTTAATTTCAGGAAATTGAAATTAAAATGGAGGTTAAATGTTCTCAACTCTTATCCCTCTCTCTAAAAATGGAAAAAAAACCCCAACTCAAACCAAAAATCTCAAAGTATATTGCTTAATCTTTTTTGCTTAGAATAATATTTATATTGACAAGAAGAATTATTCTGTTTAGCCTAACATTTGTGTAATACAAAAAATGGCTATCATGATGACATGAAATCTTGGATTTCTATGATCTTATATTCTGACTTTTATGATGTAGCAAGTTCATCTCCCTTTTCTTCTTTTCCCTCCCTTCACTCCTTTAATTACAAGACTGCATTTTCAGATCTGAAAATCAAATTGTTTTCTGCTACCTCTGATATTAATGAAAGAGCCTGCTTTAGAATTTTGCATGAGGCACTGTCAAAGGACATGAGCTTATGTATCTGCTAGGACCATATTTGGAGCAAGAGAAATTCTTCTTCCTCCTCTCTCCCCACCCCCAGTGGAGAAGGTATCACCACATTTCCTGAGCAAGGCTGTGTGATTTAATTGGAGCTTATTAATACACTTACTCTGTGGTCTCGAATAAGTAATTAAATTTCTGTGGCTATGTCGTTGAATGGAAAATAGCTAATGCTTACTCACCCGGTTGAAGTGAATAAATATGTATTCCTGTGTCTTGAAAATGGGTGGCTAATAACTGCCTGTTTAATACTGCATAATGACATCAGGAGAACATACCGTACAAAGAAGAAAAAAATACCTAGTTATTATATGAACAAAGTGTTGCTTCAGGTCCTGATTGAGGAGAATTATATTATAGCCCAGGCTTGGACAGCTTTGAGGAAGAAGAAATCATTTAAGATATTTTTGTGAAATTTGGAGCGATCTTCATAATGTTTATCCCCTGGAATTAAGTTTGCAATCCATTTATAACTCTTAACACTTGATAACTTACTGCATTTTAGGAAGACAGCTTTTTAGAAGGCCTTTTAATGCACAGAACAAGAATACATCAGGCTGAACACAAGACAAGAAAAAAAGTAAATGCCAAGTGATTAAACATTCATATTCTAAGCCGTAGGAGACAAAACTAATTGATTGTTAAGCTTGCCATATTTAATCTGATGTCAGAGGTTTCCTAGAGTTTTCTTCTAATTAGCTAAGTAGGTAATTACTTAGGATTAACAAATCCTGAATCCAGCTGCTGAGGGTTAACAGTTTAAAAATCAATAAAAATATTTATTAAAGGAATTGACTTCTGCCTTTATCTGGCATAGTTTGGGTATTTTGCTGCTGTTCTTGAGTGACACCTAGTGTGTATATTAAGCAAAAGTAACAAATGCCTTTTCCACAAGTGCTCTGAAAACTAAGCTGACTCAGTTGTAATTTATTGAAGTCTTAATTTTACACATAATCTACATAGCTTGGCCACTCAACAATAACATCAAACAACATGATGAATCAAAGAAGAAATTTTAATCAAAAGGGAGTAACATGAAAGGTTAACAGTCATTTTGTAAAGTGCTTTTTTACAGTTAATATTATAGAGTCCTTAGATCTAATTTTATATTCACTAAAGTGTTTTGGCCTTGTCTTTTTCTAACTAGACAATAATTACATGATACAGGCACTCTAATTATCTGTATTATTTTCCCTGGTTTCAGCTAAAAGGCCAAAATTATGTGAAAAACAAATTTGTTTTTTCTCTGGTAAGGCTTAGTTATCTCCAGATTTGTAGTGTACTTTCAGAACATGCTCATATTTTTCCTTACCTCACTGTCCTGTATGGTTTGGAGGTGTCGTTGCTGTCAGCTGAACACCGTGTGTCACAGAACTCATGAAAGGTGTACTACATTAATCTAAGTTTTCTAGGTCCCATAAAAGTATTATTCCATCATTTGATTATGAAAGCTTGGATTTTTTTATAATAAAGTATATTTTTCTTGCAGCACTAGATATTGATTTGTCTAACATTGCATCTTGGTTTTGCATCTGTAATGAAATAAGAGCAGACTGATGGTTTTGATATAATACATAGATCAGTTTCTTTCCATTCTCTGTAATTATGCTTTGTTGAAGAACAGTCCCATGTTTTATGCTGATGCAGTCATAACATTAATTGCACTAATTTAGACTTTCACTATATTCAATATTTTATTCTCAGAATTTTTCAGATACTCTTTGTCGTAAAACTTCCAGAAGTCACTTACAGCAGCCACTTTTGTTGCTAGAAGCTTTTCAGATGCTGTCAGTGTAGTTCAGGTCTCACTGCAGTTTTGTAGATAGCGGAGAAGATGGGTTAGGTACTCCCCCAGATGGTATGTGTGCCGGCTGAAAGCTTCTCAGTATGGGTGGTTTTACTTGTTTATTTTTCACCAGTGCACATTAAAGTTATGTAAAGTGCCCTTGTGTTTTATGGGTCCTTATATTTATAAAAACATACTGTGTTTTTCATATAGTTTTTACAAAGAGGTTTGTTTATGCTGTAATCTCTTAATTTCTGTAAATCATGCTTTGTGTGGAACATCTTGGTGAAAACTTGAGCAGTGTGAGTCCCTGGGTCTGGACACAGGGTAAATATGGTTTTTGGGAGTTTTTTTAAGAATCTACAAAATAATAACTCCAGAAAGGTATCTAATGTAACTCTTACTGGCCTTGCTGTGATTATCCTTCTAGCTCTTTATCTGTCAAGCCTAGCTTTCCTCTGTATGCCTCTTGCCCTGCTGAAAGGAGGAGAGGCTAGCTGTGGTCTATTTTGACCATCCTTAGAAGTTCAGCAGCAAAATTTTAATGTATTATTCCTAGGTCTGATTTCAAGTATCCTGAATATGTACACAGCAGGTGGATTTAAATATTAAGTAGATGTAAAATAGAATATGAATGTGCTAATAGCCTCTGCAGGCTCAAACTCCTGGGCTGCTTTGGCTTTTCTATAACACTAAATATTTTTTCCAGATGTGATAATCAATAAACTGTTAGAACTTGCCCAGCCATACTTTGGGCTCTTTATTTTGTAGCAGTAGCTACTGGTTTTAATACAGAATTGTTGTCCTTAGAAGCATATCTAAATATAAACTACAAATGGGCACATACTCGGAAGATTAAAATGTGGTATAAATCCATTGGAACATGAATTGGTCTGCTATCAGAATGTGAATGTAATGATTACAGAAGCAGCTGTGTACCCTAAATTTATTACTACAGATGTGCACAAGTTACTTGTTCTGCAAATGCTAATGATAATTCTGTATAGGTTTATAATTGGCTCTAGTCTGTTAGCAACCCTTTTGAGAAGTAGATGACAGATCATGCGCAGTAAATACACTGCATCTGTCAGGGGAACACCTGCCGTGGTGGTTGGTGAACGCTCAATGCACTGACACAGATTAGGAATATACACTTCTTTTTAGTGCTGCCTAGTAATGCACATATCCATAATTTTTAAAGTGTATAACTTAGGTTCATTTTGTACTAAGATTGCTGTGGATATATATTAAATATCAAATTCTTCTACCACATTGTAGGTCTACTTTATGTAGACTACTGGGTGAATCAGGAATATTGGTTAAGCAGCTTAAAACAAATCTCAAAGCCAGTGGTGAGTTTTAGCAGGTCATTTTCAATTTCATAAAAATGTGCATCAGTGAAACTTTCAGCAGTTTTTGATTCATAACTCTTCTAAAAGACTTCAGTGCTGTGTTCCTATTTTTATGAATGTGCAAAAGGATGTTCTTTTATACTTGTAGTTTTTTCTTAGAGTGGTTTCCCTGTCTTAGGATGTTGCTTCTACTTACTTACTACATTTTTAATAAAACTGAGTAAAATTAAATTTTGCAGAAAATAATTGTGTATTGAAACTGGCCAGTGTGAAAAATACTTGTAAAATTCTTTACAAGGAATAATCAAGACATGTTATTGTTGAGTTCTTATTGCCAGAGGTCCTGGTTTCTCATTTCTTGAGATTATCCCCTTTATTTAACTTTTACTCTTTATTTAACTTGCCTTTTACTATTTCCATTTTCCTCATGTCTATACAGCTCAGTGGCTTAATTTCCCAATCTGCAGGTTTTCTTACGCTTGAAATCAAATCACCATTAAGAGTCACAGCTTTAAATTCAGGTTGTAGGTTCTGTTACAGCTTTTCAGTTGGTTCCCTGTGCCTACTGGGATTACTGCTTCCGCTGTTTAACCTCAAGTCTGTCACATAAACTTGGTTGTCTGATTCTCAAGCTCAGTAGAGTAAAAAGTGTTTATTTGATTATAAAAATAAAATTGCTTATAACCCTTCTTTCCTACACATAAAAAATTACTTTTTTGCACCATCTACAGTTTGTTCAGCTGTAATTGCGATTGGTTCATCTATTTTTGTTCTTAATATAACATTGATGTTATTTTTGCAGTGTTCTGTTGTGAATTTTAACAATATGTTGCATATGTTTGACTTTAGAGATCATACCGTTTAATGTTATGCCTAGGGCAAGAATAAGTATCTTGTGTGCTTTGGGCAGACATTTTCCCTCAATGAATAACTGTACATAATTTATTGATACAATAAATGGAGTATTCCTTTATTTAGACTGAACTGCTGCAGGCAAACTAACTTTATTGGGCTCTTGGCTTCACCTAAATCAGTGAATAATAGCTGGAAAATTTCTAAATTGCTATGGATTTTAGTAGTTGAACACTCTGAAACTCTTGTGGAGATACCACCATACAGTACTTGAACACAGAGGCACAGGAAAACTATACTACATTTGACTTGGCTTAAAGTAGATCCACCTGCCACTGACTAATAGAAACTCCTTATCATGTACAGGTTGTTTTGAAAAAGGGGGGTTTTTGCCCTCAGAATTTGTTCTCCTGGAATGAACATTATTCTGAATTTGTCATTGATGGTGCCTCTGAGAGCATGTTCAATCAGCAAGAACACATTTGTGTTTGTTGTTGTTTAATAAGAGACTCTGCATAGCGTGCTAGAGAACAGCTTCTTGTAGCTCTGGAAGGCAGAACAACAATGCTTGTCATCTCACTTTTGTGTAAGTTAAGCTGGAAAACATTCAGGCTGTAGGGATCTTTGGTGTAAGATTTGATAACAGCCTTAGCTTTCTCTGTGTTCTACAGCAGGGGTGTGCAGCACACAGTAACAGGCACAAAGCTACTGATCATGGTATGATTCGACAAAGTTGGCAAAAATAACGTACTTTTAAAAATAAATTGCACTATTGGTTAAGTCAGAATGAATCTGTTGAAATACAAACCTTGGTATTTTGTATTTTACTTCGATGAAATCGAGAGATATATCTTTCAAAAAGCAGCATCCTGTGTAAACTAAGATTTAAACTTGACATTATTCCTAGTCATGCAGGAAGTCCAGAAGAAAAAGAACTATGGATAATCAGTTAAAAGAACTGACAGATACCCTGATGTGTTGATCAGTAGTAATACCTAATTTCTATTTCGAGTGTGCTATAATGGATTACCATATAGATGCAGCAAAGCACTAAGCATTAAATAGATCTATGTGTTTTCTGAAAAAGCAATATTATTTCGCACTGTGGAGTTTCTTAAGATATTTCTTATTAGTGTACTGTGAAACCAGAAACAAGGTGTCAATAGCCAGTTTGGATTCACAGCGGTATTGGTAAAAGTCTAGGCTGGAGTGGAAGAAACTATCATTTGTTTTATAGGAATAGCAATATGTGTTTTTTAGAACACCAGGGGTTGGGAGAGTGTAGAAAATATTCTTGGAAATGTTAAGTTGAAAGGACAACTGGAGCTTATTTATGACTTATGCAATCTTATGTCACACTGTAACACCATCTTAGTCTAGGGACTCTAATGCACATGTGTGAAAATTACTAGTTAAAAGGCATTCCAGCCCTAACTTTGAATTAACTTGTAACATTTACAAATTTTTCTTCAGTAGTGTAGACCTCTAACCATGATAAATTATTTTCGCATTGCAGGACCAAATGTGGACTCTGAATTTAGATTATTTATATTCATTCTAATCTGCTGCAAAGCTTTCATATCTGTTTACTGTTTGATTAATACTGATTAATTGCATTTTTGCATTTTTTTCAAAGTGCATCCATATATTTTTTTTTTTCCCCTGGTTTTGAGGTGCTGAAAAGGAGAATGACATGAGAAATGACTTGATTGTCTCAATTTTTGCTATATGAAAAGATTTTGGGATATGGAAGCTTTCCTCAGATAGGAACTTCTGTCCTTTTACTATTTATTTCCACCCTTGAATTGTTTTTGATTCAGTCACCTGACAATGGTGTTTGATTCTGTGTTTTTTTTTAAAGAAAAAAACTGTAAGCATGTTCTTTTCTTCCCCAACCCTCCCAGCTTTATGCAACTTAAAAGTTTAAGCTTGCTTTTCCTGGTGGTGGTTGTACTCTGCAACAGCATTTGTTTTCCAGGTTTTCTCTGGGCAGAACATAAAATTCACTATCAAAGCTAATGCAGCTTACCCCTTATCATAGCTCACTTTCTGCATGCCATCGTGTCTCTGGCCTCTTCCAAATAACGGTTGACGTGCTTTGTCTTGCAGAGAGGATGTAGTAAAGCCCAGCTTCCTTCAATGCGCTACTGTGTTTTGAAACAACTAGCAAGTGGTGGTTATTTATTTTGATCCTGAACCAGGATGTGTAAAATGTAAAATTACTTTAAGAACATTGCTGAAGCTCTTAAGAAATATGTATTGTTTCTTTTGTCAACTAAGGAAAATTTATTTGTACATGATCAGAGTACTTTCACAAACTTTAATTCATAATACATGAGTATGCCTTGCCTGGTGTTTTAAGTATTCATCAGGCTTCTGGTGAAGCAGACATATATTTTCTAAATACAATTTTTGTTTTTAGAGTTTTACTGTAACATCTGAAATATACTAACATATACATTTTCCCTAGTAGTATTACCAGATTTTGAAAGATTTCTAATACAGTGTACTGACACAGGAATGGTGCTTGATTTTTTTGGAAGTTTATACAATTGCTTCTCAAAAGTTAGTGTTTTGAAACAAATGAGAGAGAATTTACATCCGAAGACAAGCTGAAGGTATCTTGTTAGTGATACAAAGGAAACCTGGGAATCTGATTTTGCTCTAATGACCTACTGTACTTCTTATAATGACTTAAACAATGGAAACAAAATATATGTGTTTTTGTCTGGTTTTCCATAATAAGCATTAAGATGTTCGAAGGTTCCTTCCTGCAGTGTATTCTGACACTTGAATCCAGACCGTCTTTTGCCAGTTTGTCTTAGGGTTTTGTTTAATGGAGCTTTTCCTTGTGCTCTCTGGGCACGTGGTGTGTGATCAGTCTGTCGTGTGCCTACATACAGGCCGAACTCTGCACGCAGAGTGCCACTGCTCTTGCAGTGACTTGGAGTGCTCGTGATTTAGGTTAGAAGCTCCTTTCTGCCCTGTGCCAAGTCAAGTAAAGATTAATGTCAGAAGTAGCTGTGAAAAGTGGTGGGCTGCTAGTATTTTAATATTTAGATGGATAATGATAATTCTTTGTCTGTGGATCCTGCAATCTGATTGGCAGAAACGAGATCCTTAACTAACAGGTAAAGCCCAAATGTGAATCATGGCCTCATTTTTAGCCAGTCAGATCCTTCATTCCAAGCGCATTCCTCCTGCCCATGGACAGGGAGCTAGACCTCTGGCCACCAGCTACCTGCTCCTTCAGTCCCTGTTGCCACCATGTCCTGGGGAGGGAGCTGTGGGAGTAATGCTGAAACAAAATACAACCAGAACATAGAAGGGATGTGCCTGATTAATATTTTTATTCTAGGTAAACTTTTAGAAATGCCAAATACTATTTGGGGAGCATGTGCTATGGTAAAGATGTGAAGCAAGACCAGTCTGTTTGTGTGACCTGAGGTCTAGTTCCCTAAGTCTATGGACTTGTTGTGAATTCCATCTTCTGCCATGGAGAAAGGGATGTTCCATTTGCAAAAAGACTCTGTTTTGAGTGTTGTATATAATTTCTGAAGCACTTTGTTTAAAAAAAAGAAAAAGTCTGTCTTGTTCCATCTCTCAAGCACACTGTTTCTGACAGCAATAATGATTCATGTGTTGGCTGACTCTGAAGGTTTGCCTAAAATGCCAATTCTTGCTTTCTTGGCTGTGATGCTTTATTTTATCTTGTGAGCTTTTATGTGCAGAAGACCAACAAATGGGTCACTGTTGCTTAAAGGACTTGTCATTCGTTCTGCATCCTGCATGTAGTATTTCTGAAAACTTAATGGCGCTTTGTTGTGCAGAAGTTTGTTCCAGTGATTTTGTTTGATAATTACAAGGAACTCTTAACTGTTAATAATTTATAACAGCGTTTAATTTAATTTTAGTTCCAAAAGTAGATGTTAAAAATAGTTTTCCATTTAAATGTATCTTCTTAATTTCATATTTCAACGGGTGAAAAGTTGTAAGATCCAGACACATTTTTTGGTGAAATCTATATGAAACCATGTTTGTTCTCTCATTTTTTTTTCTTTTTTGAGAGACTGAGCAGCAGTAAGTAGCTGTTCTGTACTACTAATACACTCACTTGTTGAGGCCCAGTATATGCTGCTAATAGTTTAAAAAAGAGCAGGGGGAGAAAGTGTCTTGGAGCCTGTTAACTTAAAGTCCCTTTAAAAGCCATATTTACCCAAGTAAGTCCCCCCAAATAGTTTTGATTTATCCAGATTATTACTAGGTTTAATGCATTATTATCCAGGTTTATCCTGGTTATTCCAGGTTTAGTGCATTATTATCCAGGTTTATCCAGATTATTACCAGGTTTAGTGCATTATTATCTAGGTTTATCCTGGTTATACCAGGTTTAGTGCATTATTATCCAGGTTTATCCTGGTTATTCCAGGTTTAGTGCGTTGTTATCCAGGTTTAGTGCATTGTTATCCAGGTTTAGTGCATTACTATCCACTAAACTGACAAAAGAACAACATTTAGTAGCCCCAACTGTTCTTTGCAACTAAGATTATAAGACTCCATTCAGGAAAGCACTTAAGCATATGCTTAAATTGCTTTGCTTTGTTGATGCCCTGTAGCGTAACAAAACTAAGGGGGAATGGGTTTCACCACAGCCTCTTTCTTTGTTTGATCTTCCTCTGTTAGGATCAGACCAAAACTACAGAGGCAAACCACTACATATTATTCCACATAAGTGCTTTATTAACTGTGTGTGCTGTGAATTAAATTAGCCTAGCTTTGTGTAATTTGGCTTGGTTTCACTCACCAACTGAAAACACAGGTATATCATCTCCCAGGAAAAATAACTGCACTGCTGTTCATCTCTGCCTTAGCTGGGAGATCAGACCCCATTAGTTGATGAAAAGACAGAGCTAAGCCACAGAAGCTCAAAAATCTAGACAGTATCAATCTAACAGTAGTTATTACCAGACACTTCAGAAAAATGTAACCCAAAGTGAGCTGCTTAGAAATCTGTAACTTCTTCATTAGAAAGCAGTTTATATTCTGGAATACTAAGGGTTTGCAAGCGGTTCATGACAGTGTTGTGGTATTTATTCAGAACCATTCCAAGTACGTTTCTCCATAACAAGAGAGTAGAGTAATGGTCAGGAGTACTTACTATGATAGGTATTTGCTTTCTATTGTGTTCTGTATGTATACATTACCATTTCATTTATGTCTTGTGTATTAGTTTCTTTGTATCCTCTGAATGAGCCAGTTTATTATGGAAAATTTGACTATTTAGTTTTGTTTCCTGCAGAAAATATTGCAGCTACTACCTGAGAGGATTTTTTATCGATGGCATTTTCGCAGTATAGGTAAGAAGGAATGGTTTAAAAATAGTCTAGTACAAATGAAATCAATGTTTTCTGTAGTCACTTCCCTGGTTCTGCAAGTCCTTTTAACCACAGAATCCCTTAGTATTGCCCATACAGAGAGAGTACTGAAGTACCAGACTTGCAGCATATGGAAAATCTTTATACCTGCTGTAACAGCTCTGTGTGTTCCTTGTTTTGTGTGATTTTGGTTGCCTGCTTTGTTTTTATTTTGCATGAACGCTCTTTAAATTTTTATATTCTTGGATTTACCTGAGTCCCCTTCCCTTTTTTCTCTTTCATGTGCTAGAAGCTATCAAGATGATGGGGGTTATAAACCCACACACCTTTTTCTAATTAGCTCTCCCTTTGTATTCACAGACTAACACCAGAAATTAAGATTGAGGAGGGTTGTGGAATCTGTATGTGACTCTTGCAAATTTGCATTATGATACTCTTTGCAAGTGATCATATTTGAGGTGCACATACAAATTCATATATATTGCTCTTTGCCTAACAGTAGATACTGTGTTGAACACGACCCTTGCTGCCTCCTGGAAATTTATTCTGTAAAATTTACACTGGGAATAGGTGGCTGTTTGGTCGTTGAGCACAGGCTGCGCTAAACTGAATGCAAACCATTGGACTGCTGCAGTGAACAGGAGCTTAATTTCTTCTCTGAAATTCCTGTATTCTCTGTGCAGTTTGGGCCATTAATAGTCAAAAACCACTCAATTGTCATGCTATTTGTGGGATTTCTGGTTTAGGGCTGGGATAGTAAAGGACAAAAATAAAAGCTTTTCAGTAGCTCTTTTTGATCAATTTTTCTTTTAATGAGTGGTCCACAATTTTACTGGCCTTTATAAGTAGAATTATGAATACATGGTATTCATGCAAGTTTGGCCCCAGCTGTCTTTCACTGATTCTCATATAATGGAGGATTTGCCAAGCATCATGTTAGAATATGACATTGGCCATGACAGACATAAGATACCTGTGGATACTATTCACTTGGTCAAATGGAGAGGCTATCTGTTCTTACCCCACTGTCCCATGGTATTTACTGTACGTGTTCTGACTTCTGGAGCAAGAGAAGGAATAGGGGGGGTCCGGCAGAGAGAGGTCGTGGAGTTTGTAAAGCTCTGCTTTTCTCTCCCCCCCCTTTTC
>NW_010335177.1:0-6466 GCF_000700745.2 Antrostomus carolinensis
GAATCTAGTTGGAGGCCTGTAACTAGCGGTGTTCCCCAGGGGTCAGTACTGGGTCTGGTCTTGTTTAACATCTTCATCAATGACCTGGATGTAGGGATAGAGTCCATCCTCAGCAAGTTTGCTGATGATATGAAGTTGGGAGGAGTGGCTGACACACCAGAAAGCTGTGCTGCCATTTGATGAGACCTGGACACGCTGGAGAGTTGGGGAGAAAGGAACCTGATGAGGTTCAACAAGAGCAACTGTAGTGTCCTTCACCTGTGAAGGAATAACCACGTGCTTCAGTATAGGTTAGGGGCTGACCTGCTGGAGAGGAGCTCTGTGGAAAAGGACCTGGGTGTGCTGGTGGACAGCAGACTGGCCATGAGCCAGCAGTGTGCCCTTGTGGCCAGGAAGGCCAACAGGATCCTGGGGTGCATTGAAAAGAGCATGGCCAGCAGGTCAAGAGAGGTTCTCCTCCCCCTCTATTCTGCACTGGTGAGGCCACATCTGGAATACTGTGTCCAGTTCTGGGCTCCCCAGTTCAAGAAAGACAGGGATCTTCTGGAGAGAGTCCAGTGGAGGGCCACAAAGATGATTAGGGACCTGGAGCATCTGTCTTACAAGGAGAGGCTGAGGGAGCTGGGACTCCTCAGCCTGGAGAAGAGAAGACTGAGAGAGGATCTTATCAATGTCTATAAATACCTGAAGTGTGGAGGCCAAATGGATGTGGTCGGGCTCTTTTCAGAAGTGCCCTGTGACAGGACAAGGGACAATGGGCAAAAACTGGAACACTGAAAGTTCCAGACAAACTTAAGGAAAAACTTCTTTACTGTGAGGGTGACAGAGCACTGGAATCAGCTGCCCAGAGAGGTTGTGGAGTGTCCTTCTCTGGAGATGTTCAAAATTCACCTGGACAGTTTCCTGTGCAATCTGCTTTGGCAGGGTGGTTGGACTAGATGATCTCCTGAGGTCCCTTCCAACCCCTACAATTTTCTGTGATTCTGTGATTCCTAAACAAAGGATAATTGTATTTATTTAGTTAGTTAGTTTTGTGGTGGTGTGGCATGGGGTTTATATCAAAAATCTTTTTGCCAAAACTGCAAAATTTTCTAAACTTCCTGAAGAGTTAAAGTGTTATTTATGTCCTTATTTATCTATTTAATTGATTGCAGATGGAATATAACAGGTTTCAGGCTTTGGTAAAGATTTTGAACATATTTCCCTTTCCTTTCCAAAGGTAGTATGTCATAAGTTTTGTCATTATGATGTTACCATGCCTGGATGACTTGATTTCAGAAGGCATACGTTCACCTTGACAGCAGAGAATAAACAAATGTAACGTTATGCACGGTGAACACAGCAGGCATTCTATTAATATTTCCATTCACCCTACTTATCTTCTTTTAACATGTGTTTACCTGGATCAGTATGAAAAGGGATAAAGCTTTAGACTAAGAAAAGATTCAACTGTTATTCTTATTTCTAGAAGGTTTACTTATATATGTTTTAGGCTGTAAATATCATTCCTTACTTGGTTTCAATATCTTTAATTCATCTTTCCTCCCCCTTCTGTTATTTAAGACAAACAGATCAGGTTTATGCACAGAAACATAAAGCATTCCTTGGGAAGTCAAGTATTTGAAAGAAAAGAGAATATTCATTGCCTATATAACAGATAACGTTCAGATCTTATTTAGGGAACCTCCCTTCATGTGGATGGATTTTTTCTCGGATTTACAACAAAGAAGCAAATATAAAATCTAAGAAAAGCAAAAAGACAAAGACATAAAATAAGCACAACAAACAAAATTAATACCTTGTCTCTGGACAAGACAGGTAAAATCTGAAGACACTCATACAAGGGAATTTCTTAAGATGACAGGGTTTTTTTTTGCCAAATGCTTAGATTTCCTTCTTGGAAAGAAAAAGCTTCTCAAGCTATTTGCTTTAAGGAAGGAACATAATGTCTTGTGACTGGATTCCATTAATGTCCCATATGGACATTCTTAAAGAGTCAGTCAAAATACAAAATCTTCAAGACATGCTATTTTTTCAAAATGGCATGAGACTTATCAGTCTCTTACCAGTCTACTTATCAATCAGTATTTGGTGGTTGTTTGGAGGAAGGGCAAGTGACTGAAAACAAAAACATCATTAGAAATCTTTCTTTAGAATTGTACTTTAAAAGATAGGATGTTTTAACTTCAGTTATACTAAAAAAGAAGAAGGTATTCAAATTGGTATTTGTATTCAATTAGTACTGTAAAAATGAGGCAGGAACTTAAAAAAATACCCTTTTTCATAAAAAATGTTAGGTGCAGGTAGGTAAGAAAGATGGTTAAATCTAAGATAAGAGTATTTGTTTAGCAACAAGAACCTCTGGGATTCATCTCACACAAAAGGTTGGATATGTTAGAATCAACTACATTTAGGTGTCTAAGCTTCCCCTATACACAGTGGCTATATTTTCTATATAGTTTAGAAAACTGTGCCTCTCACATTAAAGTAGACATACATGTTTGGTAACTGAATGGGTCTCTAGACTCATTTATGATATTACTGAGGTCTCTGATGACTACAATTGGAACTCTGACTACCTAACTCACATCTGAATTAGTTATAGATACATAAAGAAGTTACATATATTACACCCGCACTCATACAAGTAGTCACCTAAATGTGCTAACTTATTTTCTTAATGAATCTCAACTTAAACCTCACTTCTCCTGCCTAACCATTAGCATGCAAAGCCAATTTAGAAATATCCTGGCGCACCTAAAATATTTGTATGTGAATGTCAAATGTGAAAGTGAAAAGTGCAGTTAAAAACAGGTAGGATACCTCAGCTTATTTCAAGTAGCACCAGATACCTATGTATAACAAATTATTTGAGTCCTATACATTTACATTCTGGAGCTAAATTCCATCCCAAATATCTGTATGAGAGTTTGATGTTTGAGCTCCTATTACACTCAATAGAAATATGGTAAGTGGACTCCAGAGTGAAATTAGTCAACCTGGTCTAGATTCCTGCTTTAAGATGAAATGAAAGCTCAACAAATAAAGAAGGGAGCTTAGACGATTGGCATAAAGTTTTAGATCTCTATGTGTAAGCATCCAAATTCAGGAGTCTATAACATGGAGCTGAGTTCCATTATTAATGTCTGGAACTAACACACGTACCTCTTGGTTCCTTACTACAGCCTTCATTCATAACCTGTAGCGCCATATAGGTACTTCTCTATGAAATTTCCTTTACCAATTTCAGTTATCTACCTTAGGAAATAAAGAGCTTTCTATATATAGCTTCTTCCACTGCCCACGCAAAGTATGGGTCTAGACAGACCACTGGTCTTAAGACTTATGTTTTTATGAAGCCTACCATAGTCTATGTCAGTCTATGTAAAGAGTGTTTAGGCAAACTAGTGTAGATATTGAATCTCAATATAGTTGCCTTATAGTTGCTTTCCGTGTAATTTGAGATATCTTTTAATTACTCTGCCTGATTTCCCATAGAAAATAGCTCCTGTGGCATATATGCTGTGTATGGGTATATTGTATGTCCTGTGGCATCAGAAACGGCACTATGTTGTTAGGCTCTACAGCCTCTTAGACAAGCGAGACACTGAAGAGAAATGCTTTTAGACTGAGGATAAGATACCCACTTTAACACTCTGGTGGGTTAAGCTTGTCTGGCTTCCAGGTGCCCACCCAGCTGCTCTTTCATTCCCCTTCCTCAGCAAGACAGGTGAAGAAAATAAGATTAAAAAGCTGGTGGACTGAGCTAAGGACAGGGAGATCACTCACCACTTACCATCACCAGCGGAACTGACTCAACTTGAGGAAAATTAATTTAATTTATTGCCAATTAAAAATGGAGTAGAGTTGTGAGAAACAAGAAAAATGAAAATAAAAAATATCTTCCTCCTATCCCTTCTTTCTTCTGAGGCTTAACTTCACTCCTTCATTCCCTAATCCTCTGACTCCTCCTTCTCCTTGTTCCCTGTCAAATAGTGCAGAGGGACAGGGAATGGGAGTTGCAGGCAGTTGATAACACTTTGTCTCTGCCACTCCTTCCTCATTACACTGTTCCCCTGTTCCAACATAGAGTCCCTTCCAAGGGATACAGTCCTTCACTAACTGCTCCAACATTGGTTGTAGCCACAGGGTGCAAGTCTTCAGGAACAGACTGCCCCAGGGTGGGTCCACCATGGACTGCAGTTCCTGACAGGAGCCTGTTCCTGTATGGGCTCTTCATGGGTTGCAGTTTCCTTCAGGACACAACCACCTGCTCTGGTGTGAGGTCCTCTATGGGCTGCAGGGGATACCATGGTCTTCACCACAGGCTGCAGAGGAATCTCTGCTCCGGTGCCTGGAGCTCCCTCTCCCCCTCCTTCACTGACCTTGGTGTCTGCAGGGTTGTTTCTCACACGTTTCTTACTCCTTGTGCCCAGCTGCTATGCAGCTTTGGGTAGCAGTGGGTCTTTTTTAGGAGCCAGCTGGCTCTGTCTAACATGGGGTCAGCCACTGGTCTCTTCTCATAGAACACCCCCCTGCAGCCCATGTCCCTGCCACCTTCCCCTGCAAACACAATCCAAACACCAAGGGAAGTAAATCACTGGACTGTCTGGAAATACAGGCTTGATTTAAGAAATCTTGTGTGAAATTCTATGCACTGTGCTATAACAGAGGTTTGAGTAGATAATGATAAAGCTTTAAAACTTAAAAAAATATCTATGAATCTCTGCAGTAGATTTGGGCTTACTGTGATAAGAAAAGCCTTGTGAGAAAATAACTCTTACCGATAGGAGAAAATAACTCTTAGTGATTCCTTAAATCAGTCTTTAGTTTTAGCCTGCACCACTGGTGAAAGCATCAGTGGTTTCAAACTGTCCTAGGTATCGGCAGTGATGGCAGCCACAGGCACCAGCTTTCACCTAATGCACAACTTTCCCCTTCCTTGAATCCTCTAACCCTTCTAAATTTTTCTTACAAGTATAAATAGTCCCCAAGCCCCATCTAGCCTTTTCAGCTCACTGCTGAGGACCTGCAATTTCTCATCTTGGATGGCAGCAGCAGCTAGAAAGTTCAGACACATTAGATATTCAACTTAGAGAAGCAATGGGACAAATTCCTCTTTCGCTGCCCATTGAATGGCTATACCATCCTGATTTACACTCCAGTTAGCTGTGGTGTATGGGGGAAAAGAGAGTAGAACAGGAACAGATGTAGCATAGTGGCTTTTCTATACCAAGACAATTTTAAAATCTTTGGTGTAATGAGGCAGCAAAGAGATGTAAAGAGATTGCAATACTTTTTATGCCTTTCAGACGTTATTTATCTTTTTAAAGAAATAAGTGCATGGGCTAAGATTGAATTCAGACTTCAGACTATTTTATAGCTCTTCAGTAGGCTAATTCTCCAACTTAACTCCAGTTTTTCTTACTCCTGCTTGCCTGAAGCTAAATGTGACAGTGTTAGATTCTGTGTGAGGTATGAACTCGTGTTTAATGAAATGGAGGAAATGACTCAAAGGCAAATGTTCTTATTTTAGTTCACATAGAGTCTCACATTATGAAAACACAAGAATAACTATGGACAGTGATTTATCTAGAGCTAAAGCATTAACAGAGTAACATTTCTTTCTACACCTTAGGATGTTCAGCTATGGGATCCAATATTGCCAAGTATGACGAGAAACTTTCGAGGCAGCAAAATGAAAGGCAGGATAAAGCAGAGGGTATGCCTGCAAGGTTAAACCATCATCACCCACTGGGTGTAATGATAGCGACACTGTAAAACCAAAGTTCTTTGCATGAAAGGCTTAGCTTCTCCACATGGGACCCCATCATATGACCAAGTGTAATACAAGACAGTCTTGCCATTACTTTGAACTTCAGTCATAATTAAACCACTGCCACAGAGATATTCCTACTTATTGCTGGAATTATAGCATGATTTAATACCCCTGACATCATTTGACTAAACCATGGTAGTATTAGGTTTATTAAAGTGCAGGAACTCAGGTATTTATCAGCCACATTTATCCATACAGTTTTTAATGTATTGGAAATAAAAAAGCTATGCACAAACAGTATTACTGGTAGACAGCATTATAACATTACTTCTAAGAATATAGAATTGCTTTGGAATTTGTAATTAATAACTTTGGACATATTAAAATATTCTTCTTAATTTGAATTAAGTAAACTACTTAATTTGCTAAATGAAAAGGATGACCTCCAAAACAGTGGGTTTGTTGCAATTTTTTCTGTAGCTCGCTATTTTTATAAGGCTATTACTTTGTGTTATGTAATATATATTGATACTACTTATTCATGAGTTGTAGAAATTAGGCAACCATTTACTTAGCTTAATAAATATATATCAGAAGACACAAATATTATATTTCTGTCTGGTTTTAAGCCATTGGAATTATTGCACAGATTCATCCACAGTGTATAGTAGGCTTTCTCCCTAGAGC
>NW_010335177.1:6490-13334 GCF_000700745.2 Antrostomus carolinensis
TCCTCTTTATCTCTTTGAAGAAAAATGAATTACATCCACAGCTTGCAGCTATCAAAATGTGATTTATCAAGCATTTTCATTAAAGTGCATTTTCCCCCTTCTTTACACTAGGAGGCATATTTTTCCTTCATACAGCTCTATCGCATAGCTCTGCCACAGGAAACCCTTAGATGTGTAAACAATTCCAATCTAAATTTAAATCTCTGACCATCTTTACTAAACCACAGTGAAAGAATTCTTCACTAATAAGGTTTGAGGGTTTTTTATGCTGATGAAAACCACACTTACAGTAATGAAAACCAAAATTCTGTACCTGATCGCTGGTAAACAAAAACATAGTTTCCTTTTGGCTGATTACTGAAGAAATAATTCACATTAAAATACATCAGACAGCTGTACACTCTTAATGTAACTGAAGATAAAGAAGATGTTTGTGTTAAAAGTGCACTTCCTGATACACACATTTAAAACAATTAAAAAGCAGAGTTTTCTGGTAATAAGAGGTGCTATAAAGTCATACCAGTACATACAATTTTGCACTGAGTTTTATGGTTTTTAGATCCTATAAAGAAACTTTATGTTTTCTAAATTCTGATCTGATATGCTAAAAGGTAAAGAACTTTAATCAGCTGATTGATCTTTGGAATACCTTCCTTTAGTTTTTACAGGAAGTGTAATATACACACCCTCTAAAAGCAAAAGATACTGTATCAAGATTTTCATTTGGAGAAAATTTGAGGTCAGCATTCCACAAACCAAATCACATATCAGTTTATTCATAATATTACTTTCTAGGAAATTATAGAATCTCCTTTTTGGTATGTGTCTTGTTTTGTTTTGTTGGGTTTTTTACAGACTCTCAACACTATAATACTTACAATACTTCTCCTCTGTCATCATGGTGACAAACAATGTAGCCAATTTATATCATGCTGCTTTCCCTTTCTCTTGGCTCATGCTTCTGGCAAAGTCATGGTCAGCAAGGCAAATCTGAGCTTGTTAATCATTGCATTTAAATGAAATAAAATGTTGTAACAACACACACAAGGCTTGCCTTACAAATCAATATTGTATGCAAAATTAAATCATAACCATGACTCTTGAATGAAACTTTCTGTAGTAAATTTTAATTACTTGTTGTTATTATCATTTAATAATGCATTACAAAGCCATGGCCCTGGTGTCACTCTACAGCGTTATGTTGTTTTTTAAATATAGTGTATTGTTGCTCACTGATGAAAGAATTCTTTTAAAGTGTGTCAGGGTGCAAGTGAGACAAAGGTGAAATGTGAGGAAATTGCAGCTGACAGGCTAACATCAAAGTTCTCTGACAATCAATTAACATTGATCAATTGACAATGGTGAAATGGAAGATAGAGCACTGAATGAAGCTCTCAGGGGTTAAAAAAAGGACTCTATAAAAAGAAGACAGGTGTGAGTGATGCAAACCAAACTTAGATGGTACACATCACTATTAAAGTTCTTATAAATTTTATTTTTTACTTCATATTTCTATATTATTGCCTTTTCCTCATAACCACAGTAACAGTGTGTGGCTGACAACACTAGTGTTTGGCATCTCTCTTCATTTCAGTTTCCCCCAGTGAGAGAGATTGCTGTTTTAAGTTTAGCTAGATGAATGTACTCTCACTGTGTATGTTTCTTTCATTAAATCATGTAATTGTAGGTCTTGTTTCTTTGTAGAAACTAATGATAGCAAGAAAATATGGCAATATTTTTTCTCATACCTTGTGTAATAAGTTGTCAGGACTCTTAGCTCTTTTTTTTCTATTTGAGGTTTTGAAGACTTGGGCCTTGGTCACTCTTCAAATATAATTAAAGTAGCAACATACTAATATTAGAAATAATAGCTGCATTTTTATTCACATAACTTCACAGTGTACAACAATAAACCACACAATTCACTGAGTATTAAAGTTATTAACCAAAATTGCTCTCACTATGAGGCAAAGACTTTACTGTCAAGAATAACATCATATTCACATGAGATGAAGCAAACCTTTACTTAGAATGAAGTTTCATAAATGTATAGTGGGACAAATCTGTATTTTTTGTGCAGACTTTATTACTGGAGATCATTACAAAATATTCCCATAAGCACTTCTCTTTAATTGAAACATTTAAAATAAAAATAAAGTATTGTTCTGCAACATTTCTCATCCAAAACTGGCAGCTGTACATGTACATGGTAATACTACTACTCTCCACTAAGACATTTTCCATATGCTATGGCTGTATCTTTTACCTTAGCAAGTATTTTCATAAAAAGCAATCCCTTAAACAGCCATTGAAATGAAACTACTTTTACTGTTAAATATACAACAACTATTTAACATTTCACTGCAATATAACTAGAAATTCAGTTTAGAAGTGTCAAAGAATACAATGTTGAAATGATACAACATCATTTTATGTATGTAAATATTCAAAAAGTAGTTTTGCCCAATCACCAGACAGCATTTTTTTCTTCTGAAAATTGCCGCAGGACCTTCAATAACAGTAAAGTGCTTTAAAATGTATTTCACATCTCATCCAAAAACTTTTGTTTACAGTATCAAAATAACTTTTGACACAATGCCTAGGTAATAATTTGACACTGAATGAGATATAAAAGTCAAATTCATCTAATGGGCCGCATCAGTTCCTTCCTGCCTTGTTTTTCCTTAGGATGATCTCTGTCACAGTAATGACCACATCATTCTCTTCTTAGTTTGTGAGATTTGATGAGATAGGTAATGCACTATTTCAATGTCTGTCCTAAATCAGTCTGGTAACAAGTGAAAAACCTGTAATTCAGTACTGCAGTAATCATCAGTACAGCTTGATGATTAGATTTTCATAAATTTGCCATGAATTTAACACTCCCAAGGCTAAACCAGGTGTAAACACAGACATTAAAACTTTTCTTCTAGCTTTTAAGAACACTTTTTCACTGTGGCCAATCTTCTATTAGTCCCTGTACTAGGGATTAATAGATGGTGATGATTAATATACTACACTTGCACAGTGTGCTTCACACAAAATTTCTAAAACCACACTTTTAATAACTTGGTATAAAGTTTACTAAGCCTATTTTTCCTAAGTCTCCTGGAGGATTTTTATGTCACAATTTGAAGAGATGTACAATTTAGAGTCAGTAAAGCCAATGTGACAGTGCCAACATGCAATGCTGCCTTAAAACTCCTCTCTGATCTTGTTAAATCTTTCACACATCTCATACGTGGTCAGAGAATTAACAGGATAATTCCACTTAAGCTCCTTGCTTACTTAAGCAGACATACATTCTTGCACCAGAGTCAATTCATTCACAGTTGCTATTCTTTTGTAGTTCTTTGTATTTCTACAGATTTGGGGTTTAAGAATCTAGTTCCAACAATTTTTCTGTTTTGGTAAAGAAAATAAAATACAGGTGTCATATCCGGGGGGGGGGGGGGGAGGGGGGGGTGTAAGGGTGTAAGGAGGAAGGAAAGGAAAGAAAAGAGAATAGGAAACCAGGATAGAACTCTGAGAGAGTAGAGCATTTCAAATTGTTTCTTCATAGAGTTTCATCCAACACACTCTCTCAATCTTCCCATAAAAAGTATGAGAAAAATGTTTCTAAGGTCAATATTCCACTGTTCACATTCTCATCTGCCATGATTTAAATGCCATAATTCAGATCCAGCTCTGCCCAAATGAGAACATGGACCTTAATATTGTTCATCAGATCCCAAGGCCACCTTCTCTCCTATGTCACTATACAGGCACAGTGACAATTTTATCTTCTATACAAAAGGAAGAAATGCCATAGGGAGAAACTAATTCACATTTCTATACTCCTGGGATGCAAGAGAACTCAAGTTCAATTACCTTCCAAGAGCACAGATAAGGCATTTAACCTTTATCTACACATTTTAGACAGAAAACAAGAGGTTTAAGGGTAGTGTTACTGCTCCTTCCCAGTTTTCAGTGTGTCCAAGTCTTCACACTCCAAAGCCAAAATTCCAGTCACAGTATTGGTTAAGACTTTATTTTTTAGCACTGACTGTCACAAAAACACTGAAATAATGCAGACTTATTATAGAGAAGGAAAGAAGTCAGGAATTCCCAAACTACCTACACTGCACATACTTAATATTGGTACAAAAATGCGTATCTGACAGTTCCAAAAAGCAGAACATCATGCCATTCCAATCTAACAAGGAAAATATGTGTTTCTTACTGTTAGAAGGCAGAGTTGTAGGTGTGTTATAGAAATCTGGTTTCTTTAAATTTTTCAGTGCCTCATTGATTTACTGTTTTCTGTGTTAGTCTAATAGCTCAGTCTCCATGTCCTTGCTCTTTAGATTTGTATTTAGAACTACTTTCCTAAAACAAAAGCACCACAGATATAAAAAAACCCAACCAACCAACCAACCAACCAACCAACCAACCAAAAAACTACCACTAAACTTGCTACCTTGTAGGACATCCTTCTTCCCAGCTGTTCTTACTTACTGTGGAATTTGCATGGAGTTATTTTTTCTCACTGGATATTTTTTTGTTTGTTTGTTTCTACGGTCAAATTACAACATGAGGCACTTCAGGCAAACTACATTATTTCCTACCAAGCGTTATGAGTTAACATGACAAAATATTCATGCATGTGATTAAAAACTTCTCTATCATTGCAAAGCTCAAAGGAATTAAAAAGAAAGTAACCGAGTTACCAAAGCAACTCAGATAAGCAGAACACTGACGGTGACTCACCCGAGTTGGGGTCGGAGTTGCCATCAGCTTCAGTCCTCTTGTCTGGTGAAGCCTGGTCGTAGAATTCGTCCTGCGGCTGAACCAGAGGGAGAGGGTGTGAGATCAGGGTTCCACCACCCACTGGCTCGTGGTCTCCCAGACCACTGTCACTGCAGCTTTCCTGGGAGCCATCAGGGAGGTGAAATGTAACACGGCGCTGGGACTACAAAGAAGAGCACAGGACATGCTGATTAGTGCTCTTTTTTTTTTTTTTTTTTTTTTTTTAAAACGAAACCTTTTGACATACAAATAGATTCCTGACAGTGCTTCTGAGGCAATTGTTATTATCATATTTGCTTTTTTTTTTTTTTTCCTTTTCTTTTCTTTTGGCTTGCTTTATAGCAATGCAGGGAAGATGGCAGGCAGGAGAGCCAAATTTCAAAAGGTTGGCACTTGCTCATCTGTGAAGTAAGCTTCTCACCACAGAGTGATCAGTAGAGAGCTGAATTTCTCATATTGTTAAAAGTATATGCTACAAAAACTCTCTCTGAGAAGCAGAAATCATTGCAAACTATGTTATGAAAAGCAAATTATATCAGAAAAGGTAAGAAGTATGTAGTTCTGAGGTTAAAACCTTTAGTATCATTGTTCATATTGGGAAAAAGAAGTCCACCAAGTCAAACAAACCAATAAAAACGGTTGTCATCTTCCAGGAACAGAAGGATATATAAATACATATCTATAAGGATATTAACTGATATAAATTATCTAACTAATACTAATATTTAGGACTGATAACATATTTGTGAAATCACAGTGGTCAGCAAACAATCACAGAATGCAATGATGGAATAAACAGCTATCACTTTGGTAAGCTTAATAAAAACATCACATACTTTGTTCAAAACAACACAGTGAATGAGAGACAGAATAACAAGTTTTCCTGAACTAATCAAAAAAACACACAGTCAACTCAAAAGAAAAAGATAAAATCTGCAGTGGACACTTGGCTTAGTCAGCCATTATTGATTTCAAACCTCTCTCATCTGGAGAAATAACCCAACTTTTTGAATTGTGGCCAAAGAATGATACAGGGATTCCCCATGAGCTCCAGAGCCAATAGTATTACTGTGAATTTTTTAGCAACTGTGATCGTAGGATTTATGAAAGAAATATTACAGGTTTTTATGGATCAAAATACGGCATCTTTGAAGCATCAGAAACAACTCGTTCAATAGCATCTCAAGAGAGTGCTTAAATTAAGTTAAGCACACCCTCCCACAAAAATTAGTTTCAGCAACAGGGAACCTGAGGTGGTTAGCTAGATTGGTTTAGAATAAAGAGACTCACAAAGTTTGTCTTAAGCTTAAGAACTGTTTAGTTTAGTGGCTACTTTCTTATCAATATTAGCCACTTGAAAGTTAGAGTTATGTCTGAGCTAATCATTCAAGATTTCTACAGAGTCAAAAGAGAAGGGAACATCAGAAAGATACTATAACGAGTGTCTTCCACTAGTTACCAATTTTACAGCAGTTAAAACCAGGTGTCCAATATCCATTCCAAATACAAGTAAGTTTTCCTTAAGTTAATGGAAAAAGCATCAGGCCCTGACTCTCCCTTTTTTGCCTTGACTATATATTTTTTTTTCCCCACACTTTTTTTTTTTTTTTTAAATGAGGAAATCCTCAAGTTAATAGTACTAGCTGTATGTTTGCTTATTAAAAACCATTTGTTAATGGTAATTACTACCATTTTACATGATGATCAATATCCTCTACTGGGTTTCTTTTTATTCATCTCCCTTGGGTGGACATAGATAGTTGATTAAGTCAATTTTGGATTACTGTGTATATTCAGTATAGAAATAAATGTAATACTATTTGCTCTTGGCTGTGATTTTATAATAAGTATTTTGCTTTTAAGTTCTTTTCCTAGCTTTAGGATTAGAATACAGCTGTAGCAAAACCAAACAGATCCTCTGAGTCATTGAGTTGTAATCATTTACATCAACAGAGGACATAACTCTGTATACTATCACTAAGCAAACATTTACCTCACACTTTTTTGCTTTTTCTTACGACTTTTTCATTCTGGAGTTGTCACCCTGTACAATTTT
>NW_010335177.1:13353-30043 GCF_000700745.2 Antrostomus carolinensis
TCCCTTCAATACGAACAAAGTAGAAATATGGATAACTACACAGCTTAAAATCTTCTCTTCCTGCATTTATTTTCAGTAACCCAAATTTAGAGATCTGTTTTTCCAAAGTAAGAATTTATGTCACTAGTAAAATCAGTAAGAGGCATAGGAAAAGGAGATTACTTTCATTTTTTTAACTAAAGGACTCTGAGAAAATATGAATGAGTGGGAAAATAAATCCTTAAAGTAAGGAGGAAGATGGATAGAAATTTCAATTTAAGATTCGGCAAAATAATTAGTCCCCTGTAATTAATTAATCTCACAAATAAACAAAAAAATATATCATTACAAAAATATCCAGTTTCATTAATTATGTAGTAAAAATACTGATCTTGGGTAACAAAAGCTCCTTACTCTAGCCAAAATCTGTTCTGACTCTATAATAACAGGTTACCAGTCAGCCAGTAAAATGACACAGGCCTAACACTAATACTGGCAACTTCTTAGCTGATAGAGCTATAATTTTTTAAATCCATACTTTAAAAGATAATAAGAAAAATATATATATATCAGCTTGGCTTTTTGAGTATGTCACAGAGGACCCCACAAATCATAAAGGATTATTACAAATTCTGAAGGTCATGTAAACAGTGGTCTGATTCCAGAGATAGTGAATGGACAGGATCCAGTCCATCAAGAAACTTTAGATTGAGCCATGCCATCAAAACAGTGAGGCGGAAAACCCTTTTACAAAGAGATTCAAAGTAAAATCTTAAGATTGGCTATATCATACTAATTGCAAGGGAAGACTGTTGCTCAGCCTATTGGGAGCTTAAGAAGGTGTTAAGTGATGTGATATGTGGGCCACCCCCTCCAGCTGCCCTGGTGTGAGTGAGACTGAGTGTGTATCCCAGACACACACGGACACACACAGAGGCCACTGACATGACCATGACCATGGCTACACAGCCAGCCACAGAAAAGGCACTTCCCCCAGCAGCACACACATTCAGGAGTCACAGTATACACAGGCACAGATGGCCATGTCCCCTTGTCCTCTTGGGCTGGTAGAGGCAGAAGGTCACTAGTGCATTGCCCACACCACACTCACCAGGTTCACAAGCAAATGCATGTTCACGGATCCTGTGAGCACAAGCATGGCCCCTCTGCCCCCCCTTACCTGCCCCATGGGTCCCCAACTCACCAGCTGGTCCGACTGGGTGCCCACAGCACACACGCAGCACTCATCCTATGGGCACACCACTCTCATGAGTTCCCCAGAATAAGAGCATGGACCCTCCACTTGCCTAATACCCCTACCTGGTCCTGGGGCCTCCTACTCACAGGCTGGTCCAGCTTGGAGTTTGCCAGTGAATCCACTCGCACACCTCACACACATCTGGCTGGGGAACACAGACACTTGCCTCCAGCAGCCGGCACACAGCACGTGGGCAGACTCCCACACTTTTACACTGAACTTCTATTCTGTACAATAATATCAGGAGCTCTTCTTCAGGAGAAAATCTTATAACATGTTCAGACTATGTTTGTGTTTATCTACTCCCTCGTGCAACCAAATGCAGCTTTGAATTCTTTTTACCTAAAGACAGAATCATTATTCTGAGTAATGAGGTTTATAGTTGGTACAACACTGGGACTAATGATAACAAGTAATTAGAATTTTAATTATGCTACAACATATGCAGTATTATATACAGCATGAGGTAGGGTTATGGTTCAAGTCCACAACACTTGTCCAAAATTCAAATCTAAAATTTGTGACATATTCAATCACAAACTATTATTTGTGGGGTGGGAAATACGGGTTTTCTTCAGGTCCTGGAAAACATCCAGTCTTTAGTTTTAATCAGGAAATATCACATCATTGTTATGTGAAATCCAAAACTGAAAGGAAAATTTAGTCGAAACAATATGATTTTATTACGTGTCAAAGTAATTTAAATATATAACAGAAAAATTTGACTCAATAGGTTTTTGAAATCGGGCTGAGTTTAAGGATCAGGATAACAATTGGTATCAGTTACATGGAATCATTCTTCTTTTAATTATCTATTGCAGGTGATTCTATAAAGCTCATCCAGGTGCAGCATGACTTCACACCCACAAGAGAGACAGAGAAAAATTAATTCTGTATCTTTGATGGGAATAAAGGATAGCAAACTCTGGTGCTGATAAAAGGACAGTTCAAGTGTTACAGGAACACATTTTTTTTTTTTTCCTGTTTTCGGACCAGGTGGTCAGCCATCTGATACTTTTTTAATCATAGTAGCAACCAAAATGGTGTCAAATCAACCACACCCGAAACTGGTCTAGCTGCTTCTTTCCTTCTGCAACAAAAACCAAATGCATACCTTCTACTTTCTAACAACTGTAATTTGTGAAATTACTGGATATAAGGTCATAGCTGTGGTACTTCAAAACGACAACAGAAATATCAACAAGATGTCTTGGGTGGAGCAGAGGAATGGATGGTAGAGGGTGGGTAAATTCCTAATCTTATTGTTCAAGCACAGAAAAGTAGAACCTGTGCTTGACATAGCATATTGCATTTTTCTTCATTTCAATATTTTATTTGAAGATACAGAAAACATTTTAAGAAATACATTTTAGTCACAGCTTATCATTTTCCCCTCTTCATATACTTCTGTCTTATTTTTCCCACTTATGTGGTCTTGATATGAGGATCAGTGGTGCCCAGTGACAGGATAGTTAATAATGGGCACAGACTGAAGCACAGGATGTTCTAAACATCAGGAAACACTTTTTTACTAGGAGGATGACTGAGCACTGGCACAAGTGATCCAGGGAGGTTGTGGAGTCTCCCTCCTTGTAGGTATTCAAAAGCTGTCTGGGTACAGTCCTGGACAATCAGCTTTAAGTGTCCCTGCTTTATCAGGGCGGGTCAGCCCAGGTGGCCTTCAACCTCAACCATTCTATAACTCTGTGAATTCTAATTGAAAATAAAAGAAAATCTAGAAATAACTGGAGAAGTTTAATAATTTTCCAGTGCTAAAAACATAACGTTGTACCAAAGAACTTTATTTCTGACAATCTTAGCTATATAAAAAATATTCTGATACCAGAATTTGTAATTTAATTCCACACAAATCTATTTCTTTGGAAAGTGGCATAGAACTTTAAAGATATAATAATGAAATTCTTACTTAAGCAAAATAATTGGTAAGGATTGTACCTCAGCATGGATTTCTAGAAAAGGTGGGCCAATACCAGTGAGGTTTGAGCACTGCTTGCGAGACTAAGCTTTTTGCTGCTGACTGATTTTCCCAGAAACTATCACATCCTCATATACAGGCAAAAAGTTGGCTGTAAATAGTCTAAGTTATTTTGTTGACCTGAGTTGTAAAAGTCTAAAGTAAAGAAAGACCATGCCATGTGATATTGTGTGTTTGAAATGCGCTATGGCAGATGAGTTATGAGCTGTGTTGGAAACAGAACTTTAATGTAGGAAGTATAAAAACTAGTTTTCAAAACTGTTCAGTGCTTTCTCTTGTACTGTAGCTTCTAAATAGCATTTTACTTACAATTATGTGCAAGAATCAAATAGCAAGTTACAGACAACAGCATTAAGAGGAGCTTTTGCATGGTGAGATTGTGTTATTCTGAAAACCAGAC
The DNA here is from genome assembly GCF_000700745.2 of Antrostomus carolinensis. Lineage (NCBI taxonomy): Eukaryota > Metazoa > Chordata > Aves > Caprimulgiformes > Caprimulgidae > Antrostomus > Antrostomus carolinensis. The sequence goes on from NW_010335177.1 coordinate 16,987, forward strand.
TTTCAAGCTTTGTACAACTATTGTATTGTTTTTGCTAATCAGGGAACCAAGAAACAATTATACTATTGTTTCACTGCTGAATGTCTCACAAGGACAGATTTGGCTACAGATCCTAACCATTGTTATAAAACAAGCTATAATTAAAAAAACATTTACACACTGGCTTGTTGCAAGTAGAATCCACTGAATTTTAACCAAGTGAGCTGGATTCTGACTTCAAAAATCAGGTACTTAAAATAAAATTACCTCTTCTCCACTTAATATAGTTCTAAGTTAAGAGCCTTGATTTCTGTACTTGAAGTTCCAGACAGGCAGAAGTCACCAAAACATTTGATTCACAAGTTAAATTAAGCTTTACAGAATGGTCATATGTTTGCATATCAGAATATATATTCAAACATGACACATCTTCAATTGTTGCTGAGATCTTTTATTTCAGGTATGGAGATTTTGCATCTCGAAAAATACTTTCCCTTTCCTTTCTGAAATATTATGCCATACTTCATGTTAAGATGACAAAGGAATATTATGAAGGAAAAACAAAGACAAAGAAAACATTCTGGGAATATATTCCTTATGGAAAGATTGTTGATATAGAGGCTTAAAAGGGAAACTTGAAACCTTTATAAAAAATAAACAGAAGAATCTATACATGACATACTTTACTGAAACTTAAGCCCTACTCAGTAATAAAGAAGTCGGAGAAGAAACACATTAAAATAAAATCAAGTGCAAGCAGTAGACAAATACTCTAAAAAGCCTATGAAATGATGATGAGGAAGAAATAGTTTGTGCACAAGTTTAAGAAAATGTTATAAGGAGACAAAACTATGCTTCATTGGAGGTCCTCTGAGGAAGATGTGTTGATAAAGTTGTTTTTTTTTCTCAGGATCAAAACAAAGACTCCTAGTTCATGTGCTAAAACATGGATTACTTTTTTTTTTTTTTTTTTTTTTTAATGAGATCAAGTCAAATCACAAAAAACCGACTAATAACAGTTTCAGAAAGGAAGAGAAAAAATATTCTGGGCACCAACATGCTTAAAAATATAGTTTTAACAAACTATAGTTTAAACTCTCCTTTTGTCATAAGAAACCACATTTTTCTCTTAAATTCCTATGCTTGAAGCACAGACAGTGCACCTTTTAATGTGACAAGAGTGTGATCTGGCACAAGAAGATTCTTCTTAAACCAAAATATAACAGAAAACTTACAGAAAAAAAATCTATATTTGGATTTCCTGCATAGAAAGAATTGGCAAGGTCTTTGAATTAACATATGGTTGGTGTATTAGTTTGTTTTATAAACAAATAATGAATTGTTATATATTTTTTCAGTTCTGCTTGACTTAAGGAAAGCCCCCTAAAATATAGAATATACATGCTCCTTTCCAAATTGGTAAGATGAATGAAAATAATCTGCACTGTGACTTCCTTTGAAAGTGTGTACTTGTAGTGTATCTCACAGGAAGGCTCCAAAGTGCCTCAAACAGGGCTTCATATAACTCAGCTCAGTGATTACTTATAAACACCTCCTTCCTTTATGTTTAACTCAAGCTTTTAAAATAATATGAATCTGAGATAAAATAATTCTACTTTCTTAGCAAAAGCCACCCTTGCTTCTCCCAGATAATTTGGGCTCAATTCTGCATTATATACAAACTGTGCAGTAGATGCCTGCAATTTGCCAAGAGAAATAGGGTTATTTTTTCTTGGTTACACCTAAACTAAATTCACTCATGCAATCTTCATGGCAGTCCTTATTCAAGGATCCTACTTGCATCACAGGATAATCCATTCTCCATGCCCATCTTGATATCTTACCCACACAACCAAGATAATGGAGATAGATAAGGTTTCCATCAATCTCTCAGGGTAAACTAAGAATGAAAAAAGAAAAAGCAATTCACACTGTGTCTTCATGCTACATCTTCATACCACGCTACCCATATAAATAGCCGGAGTGGTTAGGTATTTACTTGTTTTTTCCCCCTAAGGTAACAATGTTGGTATCGATTTCAGAATGTAAATTGTTGTTATACCAGACAATCATTTGATTTCTTCTTCTCAATTTTGCAGTATTAAAATTTCATAGAACTCAGTAAATTAAACTGATATGTTAAGAGGAAGCATAAATATAATCACCTATTATCTATCTTGCTACTTAGGCTGTGAACTGGCCTTTTCTTCAGGGTGAAAATATTATCAATTACAGTCTACCGACTAACCAGGGAGGACATGACTACTTGATGGTTCCAAGTGCATTTAAACATGGGGAACAAACAGCATCTCTGGTTGGGTGATGTTTTGGTTTGCAGAGACAGTGAATGAAGAAAGACCTGCAGTAAAATCCTATAGTTTCATTTATCTTTTGAGGTAATATCAGTTTCTTCCTTTACGTAGTGATTTTTTTATTTTTTTTTTTTATTTTTTTTTTCATGAAACTGTAGTCTTTGTGCCATAAATTATTCTTGGGTTCTGTTGTGGGGGTTTTTGTTGTTGTTGTTTTGTTTGTTGTTTGTTTGTTGTTTTTTTTAAATTGGACACTCTAAAGACTGACAAACTAACTAAAGATACTAAACACAGGACTGTCATATATTTTATTTTAAGTTTTGCCTTCCTACTATCCACTTAGAATGCAAATATTCCTTTTCCTAATAAGCATTGTTATCTACCTATGATCATATTGACTGCAAAGTAAATTTGACCTAACAGGAAAGGTGAGTGTTACAATTTAATCTAGCCTGAACCAGAATATTACCTTCTTCAACTTGGGAGTCTGGTAAAATACTAATAAAATTCAAACATTTTCCATCTTAGCCCCCGTCCTCCTGATTTAATTGTGAGACTCAAGAAAGCAGTTGCACACCTACAATTATGCAAATTAACATCTCAGATGCATGGAAAGGCAATTGGTGGGAAGAGATGGAAACTGCTGTACACAACAAAACATAAAATAAAATAGTCAGGTGTGCTACCAGTAGAAACAAAGCTCATTATTCACCCAAAATGGCTAGACATTAGTAAACCACTTTGCGATATTTATTACATGTTTCTTACCAGAAACTCTGTGGAAAATAACCATGAGAAAGGAATCAGTAAAAAGTAACAATTGTTTGTATAGCTATTAAAAATTAGTATTGTATCTAGGATGGTTTTCTAAACACATTGGTAGATAATGGTGAAAGAGAGGCAGCTCTGGTGAACATTCATGCCACCTGAAAATATATATTCTTGTAAAACTACAGTAAAATGCCTTTTTGAGATGTCTGTACTCAATCATTGACTATAGACAACTAGGTAAACTTAGGACATGTATTAGAAGACATAAAAAGGTTATGGGAATTACGTTGTTACACTCTTCGACAGCAGAGAGACATGAAATTCAGAATTTTCAAATTTAAATGCCCAAAGTTAAACAACCATTAAGAAAAGGTAGATCTTGTATTACATTCATAACTATTTAGACACTCAACTTTAGACATTCATCACTTTAAATTTTAGCTGCCATTAAGTACTCAGGATACAAGAACCTGATGAAGCAGATCTCACCTACAAAACGACACTGCACTGACTGTGAACTGACTTATCTGTTGCTCTGGCACATTTTATAAGAAGAGCTTATTTGTATTACAGCATGCAAAGAAACTCACATATAAACAATTTAGTTGTAATAGAATTATACTTTATGTATTCTTTAGTAATTTAAAGACGTCGGTGATCTCCAATTTATTTGTTTAGTTTGATTTTGGTGATGAGCTCCTCCTAGCAAGACAGATAATGCACATTACAAGTGCGCTCAATTGAAGAAGCATTGCAGAAGCTTCTGTAGCAATTACAAAGATAACCAGAATAACTTCTCTACACTCTCAGAACTTTTGCATTAGTAAAAGCATATGTTGATCAATAATGTATATGAACTAGTAAAACATAGAAACAGCTGTTGCTGAAGTTTTACAAGTTTAATTATAATCATAAATTTGTTCTAATTTACATTCTGTGAAACTCATCAGGCTTTGGTAATGTGAACAGGGTAATAAAGTTCCTAGGACTTTATTTTAACTATAAATTACATTTTCAAATGTGAGAAAAAAACAATTGAGAATATTTCCCATCTGAGGAACGTACATTATCTGGAGGCTGTTTGTAAAAAGAACCCTATTATTGTCTCATATGAATGACATAAAATAACAAAAATATTTACTGCTACATTTGCAATTATATTTATAGTGTTAAAATAAAGTATGGTTATAGTATTTAATGAGTTACAAAAGTATTCCATCAACTAAGGTTTATTAATTGCATTGAGTAAACTGATACATGTGCTACCATGTCAATAATTGCTGTTGATATTGTTTCTTATTGTTGAAGCTGATAATTACTGTGTTATAGAAGTGCTGCGTATTTGCACTTTCATCACGGTTAGTCACTACAGCAGATATGCAGAGTTGTGCAGTACCAGGAAGCAGGAAAATTTCCAGTGATCTTCAGAAAAAGAAAGATGTGATAAAACCCCCTTTAGTATTCTGTTCCTTTAGCATTCTTTAGTACAGTATATAACCTTGGAAATCAAGCAGGCCACAGTTGTTCTGTGAGGGTAGCAGCCTTTTGTCTGGGATGATGCAGCCCTCACTCTATGTCATAACTAACCCCAGGATTTGACTACTTCATTTTTAACTGTATATATAAGAGAGAGAGAAATATAATTCAAAATCCACAGATATAACAGCAAATAACCACTTGTCCACTAGGAAGTTTTATATTATCGAGCTGTGAAGGTAGTTAGACTAATGCTACTTTAAAAGAAAAAAGAAAAAAAAATAGAAAAGAAAATTTGAAGCCCTTTAAAAAAATCACACTAAAACAACCAGTTCTTTTTCTAACATCATGATGTCAATCTTCACTTTTATTTATGTGAGTTTGAGGAAATGCAATTAAGATCATATTTCTCCTAATAAACCAAGGATTAATATATGTAGGAAAAACCTGAATTTTCATAAAGGTTCTAAGGATATCCTTAGATATCAGCATGGAGGTGGGAGGAGAGCAAGGAAGAAGGCTCTCTATTTAGCGATGCTGTAGGGGGAACAGTATATTAGAACATTGCCTTCTGAACTAGTATTAGTGTGTGTAACAGGTATTGGTCACTGACAGCTCACTGGGCTACAATTAATTCTGAGTCATCAGTCATGTCTTCTCCTGCAAGCACAGAAAGCAGAAACAGCAGCAGCCCTGCCCTTTGAGGATAAAACCTTTTACATGCTATGATTCCAGAAAGCAGCTGTACATCTATTAACAGAGTGGACTCTATAGCTGTCACATTAGATAAATGGATCTACATTGGAAAAGCTGAAAGTGGACATGATTGTCAAGGATAATACAGTTAAGCTGGTGCATCCTGGGAAAGATGCAATATTTTAATTTTGAAACTAATGTTATTATACAAATCAATTGCACACACTATAAATTAATTTTAAAACTCCTGTTAAAACATACAGAGTCCAGCACAGAGCCACCAAGATGATTAAGGGAGTGGAGCATCTCCCTTATGAGGAAAGGCTGAGGGAGCTGGGTCTCTTTAGCTTGGAGGAGACTGAGGGAAGACCTCATTAATGTTTATAAATATGTTAAGGGCGAATGTCAGGAGGATGGAGCCAGGCTCTTCTCAGTGATGCCCAATGATAGGACAAGGGGCAATGGGTGTGAGCTGGAACACAGGAGGTTCTGCTTAAACTTCAGAAGAAACTTCTTTACAGTGAGGGCAACGGAGCACTGGAACAGGCTGCCCAGGGAGGTGGTGGTCCCCTTCTCTGGAGACATTCAAGACCCGCCTGGACGCCTTTCTATGTGATCTCATTTAGGTTCCTGCTCCAGCAGGGGGATTGGACTAGATGATCTTTCAAGGTCCCTTCCAATCCCTAACGTTCTGTGATTCTATGATACCTGCAACCTTATTGGAAAAGGAACTAGACAATAATGTATTTGCACCATAAAAACCTATGGCTTTTTTAACTTGGGACAGGAAATGCTTTGCTAAGAGCAGATATCTTTTTTTTTTTTTTTTTTTTTTCTTTTCCTTTGTTTGATCTCCCAAAGCCTTGGAGTTTTCATTTTGTAAATGCAAATATGTACTACAAAGAATAAATAAATAAATATATCCCCAGCTTTTCACTTAGGATTCTTCAAAGAACAATACGTATTACAACAAATACTGACTACAAATACTTCTTCCATCACATATGACACATATGTACATCTGTCTGATAATATCTTATTATGTGGAAGCTTGTAAAACTAAATCCACAGAGAATGTTAGGAATTTCAGTGCTTTAATGGGCTTTTTTGTTTTGATAACGGGTCTTTCATTCCTGTGCCATGTTGACTATTGGGACAAATCTCTGCTACATGAAATCACAGTCCCAAATAAGATGCAAAATGAAAAGTAAGCATATTAAGGTGTCTCCTCACAGACATTTCTAGAAAAAAAAAAAACAACCAAACAAAAAAAATATGCTTCAACAGTTTAGCCAGTAAGAAAGCTAAAATCTCATTTATTAACAAAGATGGAAAAAAGAAAGGGGATAAAATAAGGTCTTTTTGCATGGAAATCAGCTACACAGAGAAGAAAGTTACTCTACTGTACTATCAAAACAGCAGATACTCGCTCAGGTATCTTGCTGTGAGAGTAACTAGTTAGAAATGTATTTTCTGCTGGTCTCAAGTAGAAGTCAAATGAGAGCTGACAAGAATCACTATCATTATTAGACTTCATCCAATTCTCAGTATTTTCCACAAATTGTATATGACATGCTCTTGACACATTAAAAGTTATAGGGAAAACAAGAACTCTGAATAGTTTTAGAAAATGCTGGCAATGTCATGAGTCCCTTTGGAATAGGCTGAAAGATAAGTGTGATAGTCCCTGTTCATATTCTGGTGTCAATGCTCTAACCTAGTTTGTGCTAGTCGAGTTTAATGTTAGTAAAGCGAATTCACATCGGTGAATTTCTTTCCTTCTTTCAGTGGTCTAGAAGAATAACTTTGCAGAAGTCTTTGAAGTTACATCAACTGGTGCTAATAACCATCTACTTCTGCTTAGCTTCTACTAGAAACAAATTCACTATGTCATATATTCTAAACTACAGACACTCTCATGTGATCTCAACCTCCAACATTATCTGTCTACAAAACTGGAGAAAGCAGGACATTGTACAGTTACTTTAGACATAAACTATTTAATGATTGGTGCATACTTTTTTTTTCCAAATTTACATACTAGCAAGTTTCTCATTTCACGGAATTTATTGGATGCCATCACCTTTGATCCCAGATTTTAAAAATTACAGACTTATTTGTGCACTTTACACATAGAGCACATGACCATGTCTATTAATAGAGATAGCCAAAGACTGCTGACTTTTGAGACAAACATTTAATAACGTTTCAAGGGTAATTTATATGTATTTTGCAAATGCTAGCTTTTCATTAGGCAAACTGATAAGCACAAACCTTCTGTTTCACATTTTATTTTATGCAACAATATTAATTTAAATAAAAGCATGAAAATGAAGCACAAAGGAATGAACTTGCACTTCACAAAAATATTGTAAAGGTATATGCACATCCCCTGTGTGTCTTTTTTTTCAGGTAATATTAAAAAAGGAAGTCCAAAGAGCTCGTACCAATGGTTTACAAGTACTGCTGTTATGTCACGATACGTCCTACATTACATTACTAGCTTTCTCCAGAGCAGACAAGACACGTTTCTGAGTGAGAATTACACATTAGAGCAATTATTAAATAATTATATTGATTTATGGGCAAATTGCACTGAGTTGCATTATTTTTTTAAATATCAATTTATCACATAATAGTAGATCAGGATACTTTCTGATATGTACTACTGTGACAGACAGAAGAAAATGTATGGTGGTACTTTGAGATTTAAGGTGTTATCAGGCTATAGAATACATCACAAAGCTCAGTGCCTGTGGAAGCCATCTTATCTCAGTCTTCACAGGTTGTCAAGGCACATAAAGAATGCATCCAAACCCCCTGGTTTGATCTTTATTTTTGACAGACCACAGATATGGAAGTCTGAGATATTTCCACAGGGTGATAACTAGTCAAAATTGTCAGATAACCACGCCTACTTCAGCAAGAATCTGAAAATGGAAACTTCTTTTAAAGAGAATGAGCAGAGGAAGATGTCATTATCACATTACATTTACTAGTAAAATAAAAACCAGTGAAAATAGTAGACAAAACAACTTCAAGGCTGAGAAAATTCTCTGAAATTGAGACTTTAATACTTGTTCACATAATTTTGAATTTAATTTCTAAAAGGAATAAACATGGACTTAACCTAGAATTTAGTAAAATCACTGGAAAGTTTATCACTGATGTCAATGGGATTAGGATCGGTCCAGCAGCATCTTCACAAACCTTAAAGCTAATAAAATCACAAGTTTTTTTTATCATCTCACAGTCAATGTTCTGAATGTTTCTGACTTTACCAACCTTTTTAAATCTAAATCATGTTACTCACAGACATCATCTTTTGTACTGAAGACACTCATCATACATACTCTACTTTTTTTGTCTTGTAGTGTTGGATTTCCTTATCCATTTTTCTTTTCCAGTGTGTGCAAATAAAAGTTCTTTGGATATAAAAATTTAATTCAGATTATGGCTTCTTAAAAAAGCTTTAAGTATATTAAATAGTCACTTAGGTTTAACATTAAGTGTTTTGTGTGTCAGCGTTTTGTGTGTGTGTGCAGATTCCTGTGCTTGAACTTCTTAAAATCAATTTAATATATATTCGTTTAATAGCTTATATCTCTAGTTCCTAAATGGAGGTCAAATTCTTATATGTAATTAATGAACTATATATAAATCATGCCCTCAACTTCTAAATTACACAATGGCCAAAAAAACCCTAGTCAAAAATTATGTTGCAGTCACAGCGAGATCAACATTTCAGTATGAAATGACAGGCATGTTTCATTAAAGGCCAAATTCTGCAGTTATTCTGCAGAAGGTAATGGAGGCCTTGCACTGCAGTAAGGATTGCTGATTCTACCGACAGATAATTATTCCATTAATACCTGCATTATGCAAAGACAGAATGGCTAAACTACTAAAGTGTCTAGCATGCATCACATTTACCCAGATCAGTCCTCATATATATGTAGGTTATAGAACTGCCATAGAAGTCCCACTCGGCACTGACGTATTCCCTTTGTTCCTTAAAACATACACACATTGCACTGAGGCAGGGTGACAACAGCTGTAACAATGTACTGGAGAAAAACAGCAGGTAGGCTAGTTAGACCAGTTGTTTTGGTATCAGGAAAATCTGGAAGATTTCCTGGAAGTGGGGAAAAAAAGCAGGTGAGATTACATTTGGATAAGCGCTTATCACTAAACTATCTTTTTTCAATGGGAGTAGTCACAGATAATATTTAATGTAACTGTTTTCATTGAAAGGGTTACAATATAAATGACTAAATAATTCCTCCTGCATCTAAAGCAAAAAGGATCCTAAAACATGTGTACATAACAGATTAGAGAAATGCCTTTTGTGCACTTTAAAAAAGACCAGAGGGCATGGGCTTTGCTCTGAGAGATGTAAAGTTATTTATCACAATTTCTTAGGAAAATGCACACTTCAAAATCTCTAGAACCGAAACTAGAAATCCTCTGGATAATCTAGATTATGTATTTTGAAAAGCAGTCCCAATAACAACAGTAAAAGTAACAAAAATAATCCAATATCAATCTGCACACAGTTAACTTCATAATAAGGAAGCCAAATATTTCCCACACTTGGAAAAAAATGATATGGTACATGTCCTGGGTTGACAGATGGAAGGAAAAGAAAGACAGATGTGCTCTAATTTCTTGATTTTTTTTTTATTTTTTCCCCCCTGTATGATGACTATCAGGCATAGATGAAACTGCTTCCTCAAGAACACTGGCTACAGATACTCACCAGAGCAATAATGCCAAATATCCTTTAGGAATTTGCCCACTAGTATCATCTCAACGGATACTCAGTAACAAGAAAAATGACTAACAGCTGGCACTTTCCTTAGAAATGGCAAAACATCAGCCAAGTCCAGTTTGTGCAGCCCTTGCAGAGGGGACCATCTGGGATTCTAGCCTGAATCTTAACAATTAAAATCAGGGCCCAGGTCAGACAAGTAGCATCTTAAAGAATTCATGATACTGAGTTTCTAAACTAAACTGAAAATGACAGAGGAGCTAACACGTGAGAGGTTTAAGTAGTCATTGTCACCTAGCAGATGGAAGGTGATCATGTGGTTAAGGTATAGCACATGGAGTTATAAGACTTACTCTGTGACAGATTTCATGCGTAAGGAAATGTAAGTCACTGTAATCAATATAAAGATTCACATAAGACTCAGAATCAAGTACCTGGGTTCTATCTTCCAGGTACTGAGAATCTCCTGATAGTGGCCAGCTGCTGTCAGCTGCCAGTGATGTGAAACACTCAACATTTTTGCTTATTGATAAATGAGAAAGCTCATTGCCTTTTTTTCAGCTAGGCATGATGCCTATAAAAGCTAATATGATATTTGCAAATGATTTTAATTTGCTCAGATGGCAAATGCTATCCAAAGAATTAAAAAAAAAAAAAAAATAATTTGAGGTAGAAGAAATATGTTTATAATTTCCATTTATCTGATTATAAAAGGCTTAACACTGAGTATGGGAAAGATGAAAGAGAAAACAGAAGAGTGGCACTGTGAGGGGTAATACTCAAACAACATAGGAAAGAATGCCATTCCCTCACAAAATTTACAATCTGATTGAAGACTGGATGAAGTAAAGACAGAAAGAGAACCACGGGGAAATAACAAAGGTAGCAGTAACAGCTCCATATTATTACTATGGTTAGCTATGTGGGGTTTTTTTTATTGTTTCTGGGGATATACTTTGCATATTTTTTAAAAAAATTTTAAAAATCTCCTCATTTCACTTTTATGATGATGAGTTTTACTTCTAGATTTTCCTTTTCATGCTTTGATTATTAAAAGAACAACAAATAGAAATGACATTTACTCCTCCCCCCTTTAGATATTTCCTGGTAAAATACAATAATCTACCTGCAAACAGCTAGGGTATCTTTGGGAAAGTAAATGTAGGAAGACTAGTTATCAGGTAATGGCAAGAATAGGATATTATGCATAAGCATTTCTGTTAAATGGTTGTGAAAGTTTTCCAATAATTACAGGAGTTGTTTTAATCTTAGAAGAGGTCATTAGTCAGTGATACCACTCAGCTCACTGTGTTTTCAGGCTATCCTTTATTGCCACTTTGAAGATATTTTTAACTAAGATTTTTTCAAACTTTCAAAAATAATTGTTAAAATGATAAGATAACATACATGAGTAGTTCAAGTGAAACCATAGAACTATTCATTTCTGGAAAATTATTAATATATATGCATATATACACTACATGATATAGACATTTATCTATGATAATATCCAAATATTGCTTTTATAAATAATGGTGTGAAACTCCTCCAAACCAGCAATTCAAAAACTGCTTTACTCAACTCTGCTTTCTGTCTAAACTCAAGACAAATGTGTGTGTTGTGCCAGCCTCCAGAATAAATACTTCAAACAGTACCAATGACAATTTTCACTAGTATCTAGCAGAAAGATTCTCTATGTTTATTTGTGATTGTGTTTAATTTCATATTGAGATGATTAATCAGAGTAAATGTCTTTATTTTCTGCTGGTTTAACTTCAAGAAATGATCTCTTCTGTTTTTATCCTATTATAAGGATCGTTACAAAAATGGGAAACAATTAACACTGGGTTTAATGCGTGAATGCCATAGAGCTGAAGTAATTGCACTCAAGGTCTGCTAACTTTTTAATCAGGCGTTTGGTTGCAAGCTGCTCACGATTGATTCTAAGAGAACTAACACAATTTAGGCAGCAAAATCACGGGTGCCAAAAAAGCAGATATGTTGGCAAAAACAATGAAAGAGTCTAGAGAGTAAAAGAAGCAAAAACTAATAGAAATTTTTTTTTTCTTAAAAGACTTTTGCTTGATATCCAATCCTAATTCAGTGAAATTAATTGAGGCAAATGGGTAGAGAGAGACTTTTTTGACCAAAATAATTAAGAAATATGAACAGCAAAACCACAGAAACTCAGCCTAGAGAAGACTTGCCAGTTAGAATTTTAGTGAGTAGAATTAATTAGACTTGGGAATTGAAATTTTCACATGCATTTTGCTAAATAAATAAATAAGAAATACCATGAGAGGTTACTGAAATTACAATTAAAACACTTGCTGTTCTCAGAATTTATGCTTTGTTTTAGGGAACCGAATACATCCATTTTGATTTCTATTCATTAAAAATATATATTATATTATATAAATTTTTCCTTTTGTTAATAAATCTATTCTCCATGATTACGAGAGTCCTGAATTCAAAAGTGCTTCTACGGCATAGCGTTAGGTACACTTAAAAATTACGTGTTGATGAAGACTATAGTTCTACACACACTCATGTGTCTAGAATCACAATCATGTCAAAGAAGCAAGGGTAGCCACTTGCAAGAATATAATCTAAACAAAAATTGCACAGTTACATCACTTTTCAAGTGAAAATACCCCTCCCTGGTTCATATATAGTACTACAACAGTAAACTCTTTCAGGACTGATGTCAAGGAAAATTTGATTAGTTTTATACATTTGCACGCCGTCTTTCAAGTTTGTGGTTGTTTTGTGTGGGTTTTTTTTAATAATTATCTTTAACTAAATCATCTGTGTACCTCATTTCAATGATTTTGTCACACTTCTATACAAAATTCATAGTTTATATAACCTTATAAAGCAGTTCTGCATCAGGATCTTGACCAAACTCCCCCAAAATTCCAAATTAGAAATAGAAAACTACATTGATAATAATGTTCTGATCTTTTTAATGTAAATCAGGAAACAAATTCAATTACAAACCAGTAAGCACCATCCATCCTGGGGGGAAAAAAATAAAATAAAATAAAATAAA
>NW_010335178.1:0-9875 GCF_000700745.2 Antrostomus carolinensis
GCCCACAGCGCCCAGAACTTGTGCTCACCCGTGTGCAAAAGCAATGGGTGCCGTTCATAGCCCGCACGCCCTAGATTTCACTCGTTAAGTGAGTTAAAATAGCTCAAGTCACGCTGCACACACTTGCCAGCGGGGCCCTTTCCACCACCACCGTTCTCAGGAGGTCGGGTTTGCCCCTGCACTGGGGCGGTTCGGGAGGCGCGGACTCGCTGTGCTCTTTGACGCCAGCAGTACGGCTGACCCGCTTTCCTTGTGCCGGATCGAGGCTGTGGAATAAACCTTCTGTAGCTTTTGTTTTCTGGTCAGTCGGCAGGAAGTACAGCCCTGTGGCATTTCTTAAAAAAATTGGGATGTTTGGCCCCCTCTTCTGCAATTTAGACACAGGTTTTGGTATATAATCTCAGCGGCTTAATAAGACTTCTGCTGTGCACTAATTTCTGTCTGGTTTCTAAGGCAAACTTCTAGGGGAGAAGTCTGCCTCTATTTTTTTTTTTATTTTATTAAAAAGTTATATATGTGCTTCCAAGTTATATATGCCTTCCAGAAAAGGCAGCACAATGACACTTTTCATGACTGAAACAGCATATTCTTCACCTGCCCCTGACCAGACAAATCAACATACCAGAGCCACAGTAATGCAAGTAGGAGGAAGAGCCAGAAATTCGAGGGAGTCTGCTAAGAGCCTGCAACGACTTGCTAATGTCGCCTTTCCTGTAAAACATCAACGAAGTGTTAGTAGTGGGAGACAACAAAATGCTCAAGTATCTGGGGGCTATGCTGAAGTCTGCTTTTGTGGAACATGGTTGTTTTGTTTTGTTGGGGTTTTTTTAAATAAAAACAATGTTTTGCATGTTTATGCTCCTGCAGACGATTTAAACTAAACTCTCACTAATTTTCTCTTGTAGTTAACCTGCCTCTCTAAAAGGAGTTCTAGTGACACTCTTTTAAGTTTTTGCTGCTGACTAACTTCTGTAAGTGCTCTGTTTTCTTGTTAAGCACCTTTCCTGCATGACTAGTAAATCGAGCTTTTCAGTTTCTGTGTCAGTAGAGTGAAAGTAGTCTTGGTGTGCCACCTGACTGAATTGGAAAAGGGGCTTGTCTGCAGGTTTTAAACTTGCACACTTTGCATGCATTTGTTTCTTGTTTTTCTAGACTATCTGTTGTATAGTTGGTTTTTGTTGGTGTTTTTTTTTTTTCCTAATGGCTTTTTTGGAAGAGAAGTGGCTGATTCTCCTAAGCAGGTTATAAAGTATATTGTAATCATGACCAAACTGGTTTTTGATTTGCAGTTTACCAAAGAATATGCATGGCCTTGAATGTAGATTTTCTAGTAGAAATGCTTATCTAGTCCAGTCAGTTTCAAAGTAGAAATAGGTGATCAGGGAAGTGAAAGTGGGGATCCAGGTTGCTCAGTGTTGTGAGAAACACACGTGTAGATGTTGTTTTATTTCTTTCCACTTCTTAAGGACCCATTATCATGCAAGGTGTAAGTTTTAAAGACTTCAAAAGTCTAGGTTTTTCATTTTAGAAATGCCAAGGTGCTGTGGTATGGTTTGGGTTTTTTAGTTACACGTGTGTTGTGAGCATCTTCCATCTGCTCCATGTGTCTTTTATGGAACTTGCTGTCTAAAGACTAAGTGTTTTATTCTGTTCTTTTCCAGTCACAAGCATAACAATGGTCAACCTATGTGGTTTACCCTTGGCATAAGGGAAGCTATCAAAGGCTGGGACAAAGGTTTGAAGGACATGTGTGTGGGAGAGAAGCGAAAGCTAACTATTCCACCAGCCCTTGCTTATGGAAAAGAAGGGAAAGGTAAAACACCTGAAGTCCTTCCCTCACTTTCATTGTTTTTAATCTCTATATTTTACTGTTCTTCTTGGCCTAAGAAGTTACCAAGCTTTCCAGGCTGATTCCGTGAAATGAGAAAAATTGATGGAGTCAGGTGCTGTTTCTCACAAATTTGTTTCATGCACAAATAACCATAAGGAAAAGAATAGGAATTGATGGTAGCTGCTGTGCTGTATGCTCCGTCTTTTCTGTTAGTGCTGTGCTCTACAGTGCTCTGTTGGGTTTTTTTTCTTTTTTCTTTGTTTTTTCTTTTTACAGTCAAGCTGGAAGTGGTTGCCTAGGTGACAGTTGGCTTTTTGGCTGTTGCATCTGTGTTTGTGGTAGTACTTCATGAAGGTGCATGTGCAGGCCTTGTTCTTGTTTGCAGGTTTCTTTTAGAAACCAGAGAAACTCCCTGTACTACTGCCCAACCACTTCTTAGCTGGTACAGTGAAAAGTCACCGTTCATTTCTCCATATCGGGACACAATTATTTTCCTCTTTTAGCTATTTTCAGTTTTGGCAGTGGTCCCTGTTACCCACAATAAGATAATGCAGGTACATGGGCAGTCATGCTGACATCTCCTGAAGATGTACTGAATGATGTACAGACAGATAAAAGCATTGTTTGTAGTGTTTTCCCAACCTGTCTATTACTGATGGTGTTTGGGTGTTTTCTTTCAAACATTTCCAGATTCCTGTTTTAATGGGAGGGCCAGATCTGTAATTTGCAGTTAAATGAGTGACAGTTTGAAAGCTGCAGGAAAGTTCCTTTTTCTGCTTTATGAGGCTTGTTTTAGTTAACTTTTTTTGAGCAATTATTTTAGAGTATTTTGTCATGGCAACAGTTATCACAAATGACTTAAGGTAATGCAAAGTTTCAAAGCAGAAAAGTGTCTTGGAACATATAACCCTTCCTGCAACTGTCCTCTCCCATTAATCTGAGACTGTTTTAGGAATGAGGAGTGTTTGCATGTCTGTATCTTCTGGCAAGTAGGGCTGAACATAGGCCAAGTAGTACTCCATACCCTCCTTTCTTGACAGTTATCCCTTTAAAACGTCTTTTTCTAGAAGCCATGGGGTTCAAGAGATAGTATTAGAAGTAATCATGTTTCTAGTAGAGAACAGGACATTTGTGCCCTGCATACAGTCGACTAACTGACCACCACAACTGTAAGTTTTTCCACAAAAAAAGATAATTAAATGCTTTAATACTCAACGCAGTCATCACAGGCCTAATTGCCTCGATTAATATGTAAATCACTACAATTGTTCTTCAAAGACTTGCAAGCCTCACATCTGCCTTTAGTGCAATGTTGAACAAGGAAGCACTGCTAGCTGCTGTAAGAAATTAAGTGCTTTAGGAAAACTTTGAAGTATTTGAACATAATTATGTTGCTATTTTCAAATTATGCCCTTGAAGACAGAATTATTCCAAATTCTTCATGCTTTCCTCTGAATGCACATAATTTCACTAGTCTCCCACCTGGTGCCTTGCTTGCTGTCTGACTTGAGTGATGAGTCAGATGCCTTTTTCTGTAACACTCAGAAAAATTACCTGTGTTCCAAACTCTGAGCAGGCCACTGTGCCCTGTATTTCCAGAACTTTCTACACATTTATTCATCCTAGAAATCTACAAGCCCATTTGTTGCTGCAGCTCAGGGTGTGTTTAACACTATAGCTCCAAAATAGCAGGTGTGGATTAGTTTTTTTCCCCTATCTTCTTAAGATACAAGAATATTTTTTTGGGGATGCTACCATCCAATACACAAATATATTGGGTCCTACTCAACCTTTCTGTATATATAAGGAGAAAAGCAGTGTGCTAAAAGCTCTTTGACAGCAGCTGCAGCCATCGGCGTGAAGGCTTATCACACCACTGCAAAAGCCAAAAAGCCTGATAAACCAAAATCTGGGGGCAGGGAAGGGGGATGGTCTTTGGTGCTGTTTATCAGTCTGTTCACCTGCATCAAAAATGGAATTATGCCAGCACATGTCTGGTTGCATCTAAAGTTGCATATGTGTTGTCCAGGCTGCACTCTGAAATAATTACGCTTACCCTTGTTGGTTCAAATTGCAGGATGCTTTGAAAGTAGTAGGGTTACTGGATTGCTCTGACACGTATGGCTTTTGTATGGCACTGAATACGTAGTTGTCTTTAACTTTTCTCATGTTTACCACTTTGAACAGGAAAAATTCCCCCTGAGAGCACACTGATTTTCAACATTGACCTTCTAGAAATTAGGAATGGACCAAGGTCTCATGAGTCGTTCCAGGAGATGGATCTTAATGATGATTGGAAACTGTCCAAGCAAGAGGTGAGCGTGTTACCTTTCTTGTGAGCAAACCTAACAGGATGAGATAGTGGAATGGGAAAGAAAAGCTTAACTTGGTCCTGTTAGGGCAGTATCTAAACACAAGTTAGGTTGTAGCTACTACTGTGCACAGAGCAAGTCTGCAAGAAGAACACACACTACTTAAGTGCTTAAGGCAATGCACAGTGTGGGTAACTAGGACTGATGAGTTGTTAGCACAACCTGTGAACTGATGAGCTCATCATGAATCAAAAAGTTACTGCTGGCCAGGTGGTCATTAGTCATGTGGGGAAGGGTGAGTCTCTGTTCTTCCCTGGACATGACTTTCAGTGTTGCTGCCTTCCAACTGCTCTTTTTGCCTTTGGAGTTTTATGCCTTTTTGTTTTGGTATCTTTCCTGCGGAATGCTCCTGAACTACTACTATTCCTGGCTCAACAATTAAGCTCCTGTCTGTGCTTTGCCTCTCCTGTGTGGCTTCAGCTCACATAAAATCTATTGTTAATGTGTAAAGCAGGTTTTGTTTGGTTTTGGTTTAGTTTTTTAAGTAAAACTAAGCCAAGGATGCACATCTACCCTGCACCACGTGGAGCTTGGATCCCAGTGGAACTGCAGGTTCAAAAGCAGCCTCAGTAAGCTGAGGCATTGGCATGTGACCAATATGTGCCCCATACTTATGATAGACTTGGATAAAGTAAAACATTTTAGAAATAAAACCAGACTTCAGGGCTTTTTGGAGTTAGTTGCTGATTTACTAATAAATTGGAATTAGAAATTCTTCTGCTGTAGGGCAGACCTGTTTCATAGCATTCACTATCTGAAGGACGTGTTCAGCATTATTCACCTTCTGACTGCCTCTTATTTTCAGTCTTCTGCTTTTCTGATGTGCAAAAAACATCCACAAGAAGTTAGGATAAACCACTGTGTTCTTTCTGATTTGGGGCTGGTACAGTTTGCTAGACCCAAAAGACTGATCTTTTGTACTGTGCATCAGAGAGACAGTGTCAGTGTCTCCAGTGTCTGTGTATTAAAGATGTAAGCAATGACCCTAAAAAATACTAGAATGTGAAATGAATATAAAACAGACCTGAAACACGGCCCATTGATCTTGCTGTTAACAGTTCACTGTTACAGCTCTCGTTGTACAAGTGGTATCTGTTTAACAGGTGGGTGTGTTGGTACTGATATTCTTGTAGAAGGCTCTGCAATTTAGAGCACTTGGCATCTCAATAGTTAAACCTTAAACCCAGTAAAAATAATCTGATGTTGTTCAAAACGCTGCTCACCATTAGTAACTAGCTTAGTGTAAATAACTGTACCAGTAATCTGTTTAAAAGCTATTTGGAATCTTTGTCCTTCAAAATTTTGAGATGTCTAGAAATAAATATTACTGTAGTTCAGCAAATGCTGAGATTGTGGACAGGTTTCTGTATATACATTTGGGGCAGCTGTTTACAGCTACTGGCTTGTCAAAGTGCTGGGATGTGAAAAAGCTGTTTGGGTCTCTGACCAGTTGGTAGCCAATAACTTCTGCCTGGCTGTTTTTACCTTACTGTAGAGACATCAGATGGCAGGTTTTCCTGGCTCATTTTTCAGTCAGGTACCATAAATGTATGGCATCTCATTTGCTAGTTTTACTGTCTCTTACCTTACTAAAGAGTCTTTTGTCACTGAACAGAGCTGCAGAATCAGTCAGACAAGGATTATTCCAGCAGTGGCCTAGGAAGGAAGGTATCTGTTGTCGAAGACTACCATCTTGAACATAGTGGCTCTCTCTTATGCTACAGTAAGCAATTCTTTCATCAGCCTAAAGACATTAACTCTCACTTTTGTCTAATAGGTGAAAATGTACTTGAAGAAAGAATTTGAAAAGCATGGAGCAGTGGTAAATGACACCCAACACGATGCTTTGGTTGAAGACATATTTGATAAAGAAGATGAAGACAGTGATGGGTTTATATCTGCAAGAGAGTTCACGTACAAACATGATGAGCTGTAGAAAAGGGTGGCATAATTTTTTTGACAGAAATGGCAGTGATTTAGACTGCCTGGTTCTCTTGTCTTCTTAATTCTGTGTTTGGGGTTGACAGCTGCTGTTGGCTAAGAAACACTCTTTGTTTATATAAAAGAATTTCTGTTCATTATGTACAAATGTTTTAAACTATTTTAAAGTATGAAAATGTACCTCCTTTTATGCAGCAAAGACTTGCACATCAGTGGTTTTTTAAAATTTTGTATTAATTTATTTTTCAGAAATGAAACAAACTTTCCCGTTATCAAACATTGTGAAAATCAAAATCCAGTTCAGTGCCTCTCTGCAATTTGTGTGTGTGTGTGTTAAGATCACTTTCAGCGACTCCTTTATGTATAACTTCTAGTCTGTGGCTTATTTACTTGACCTTCCTTCTTGTGTGCCACTGCTTGAAAAGCAGTGTCCTGACCTTGCTTTTTCCTGCAGATTTTTTAAGGATGTGTTAGAAGGCATCAGCATCTCTTTATACAGCTGAGAAACTGAAACTGATACGAAGCTGGATGAGAAGAATGACTATACTGTGCTGATTTTGCTCTTCTAAAGAGAGAGTGTTAACAATCATGCAAATAATTGTCTGCACTTTTCTTTAAGCTATGTGAACAAAGTAGAGGAGTTAAGTGTCAGACTGTCTTTTACTGTCAGTAGCATTCTAGGAAATGTCTGTAATTTGGAAAAGAGCCAGTTATGCTGCAGTGCAGAGGTGGTGTCCTTTACATAGACACACAGACTTGTTTGAAACTCAGAACACAAAGAAAGATCATATCTTTCTCCCCTCAAGTTTTGAGGGAGATCTTGAGCAGAATGTTACAAGTCTGAATGAAGTTTCTCCTGTCTGCAGAAGGGAGGATCAGTATGGCCTGAAGAAGAATTTGCATTGGCCTGCCTGCTTTGCTACTGCCCGAGTTGCAGAACTTTCATTGTTGACTCTTTGCAGTATTTTCATAAGTAGCACAGAAATTATGTGAATTTTAAATAATAAAGTGACTTTTCTAGAAAAACAGAGGTATGAGATAAATTGTTATGGTGCTGTGTCTTTAGAGGTGGAGACCATGAGGATTTCAACTCTTTTGTGTTTGAGCTGTTTCTGGAGCCATCATCCACGGGCCCTCAAATGAGAGGGCAGGGTATCTCAGAGAAGGAATTACCTTGTATGCCAGCACCACTAACACAAAGCAAATCCAGTTGTGTGAAATCGAGACTGCTGCATTGTACTAATCCTTAGCTATGACCAAGTGAGACTCTATACTCAAGGTTCTCAATGCTGTAGCTGAACGAGATGTTTTCCCTGCCACCTAGTGTTGCAAGTAAGTATTAGGAGACTGCATCATTAAACACGAGATCAGCTGCACAGGGACATTACGGATTGCTGGCACTAGCAACTGGATTGGGGGGGGAGTGTCAGAAGGTACACAGTGGTGGGGTATTTTTGTTGGGTTTTTTGTTTGTTTTTTTCCTTCCAGTATCTGGCATTTTGTGGCCATGTATTTTGTTTTCAGTAACCTTTAGGTCTTTTTTCCTCGATGCAATCTAGTTTTCTTGAACCTATTTATACTTTTGCTTCAATAATGTGTTATGGCAGTGAATTTCACTGTAGAATAGCGTAGGAAAATATCTCCCTTGGTGTTTAAGCTTGTTGCCTGTCCCAATTCTTGTGTTGTGAGGAAGTAATTAATAATCATTACCTATTTAGCTCTTACTGGTCAGGATTTTTCATATTGATTTTTTTTTTTTTTCATCACTTAGGAAAATTAAGCTTGCCTGACTTCAGCTCTCCCAAGGTTGTTTGCCTGTTCTGTGCTGAGTGTCTTGATTTCCCCTACAGTCACCAGAGCACTAGTCACTGTGGGCAACTCATCACATTTCTATTGTTCATGTTGTATTGGGGTAGATGCCCTATCAAAGTTTCCTGTCTTTCTCCATTGACTAGATGTTGAGCCTAGGCAATTAGCATAGCTATGGCAATTAGCAAAGCCTAGGCCGAGGAGGGCTAATAGGCTATGAAGTCTGCCCTTAAGACAATCTTGCCGAAGCAGCGAGGTCTGGCAGGTACTCAGCCAAAGGGGCTATACTGTCTGTGCGCTGCTGGGAAGAGCAGAACAGACTTGCATTGGGTCTGTCAGGGTTTTAGATGATTGTTTGCAGCGTTTAGAATGTTCTTTGGACATCTCGCTCAGGAATAAAGCATGAAAGCATGAAATAAAACTTGGCCCAGATTACTGATCGCACATATAAAAAGTTAAGCTTAAATAATGAGGTGCCTTGCATGCCTTTAGTAAGGGCCAGCTGTTGTTTCCTTTGTATTAAATAAGAGTTCAGAGTCTGTGCATGCTGTGAAATGTACACATACATTATCTCTACTTGGATTTTTAAAGCATTTCATAAAAATAACTTTCAGTCACCATGTACTGTAGTTAATTTGTTAATGCCAGCACAGTATTAAAGCTGCAGAACCAAGGTGCTTTCTTTGGTGTTGTGTGTAGGTTTATGCCAGATGAGTGGATGGTTTTTGGTTTTGGTGCTTTTCTTGGTAACGGTGTTAAATTTCTGAAATGGAACTGAAATAAAATTTCCAAAGTGCAGAATCAGCAGCAGACTTGAGAAGCTGCTTCAACTTTATTGCCATTTGCTATTGTTAAAGTCCTTCTGTGAAGATGACGGGATTTCCTAGGTAGAAATAGTGCTGCCTGTCTTAACCTCAGTCGCGTCTGCTTGTTAATCCACAGAGCAAACTGCTGCAAGGAGCCAGCTAGCGACCTGCAGGAGAGCAGAGGCAGGCAGCTGCCTGTCCTTCAAGGGAGAAGGAATGTTGGAACTTCAGTGGCACTCTCCAGCACTTTGGCTGGCTTACTGTGAAGTGCAAGGTTTATTTCACCTGCAGAAGCAAACCCTTGCTGCTTGTCTGTAGAACAAAAAGTGCAGAGGGCTCAAAACAGTGTTGTGAGCACGTACCAGACCGTTCCTCCTGCGGCTTATTGACTTCTTCACACGTTTCTTGTTGTTTTGTGGTTATATAGGAAAATATGTGCTGATGGTTTTTAGAATGGCAGCCTGTCACTCGGAGCCACTACCCAGCAATTACAGTGGGAGTTGCTGTGTTCTGTAGGTACAGAAGCAGCCTTCAGAGCACATTTTATTTGAAAATTCTTGATGTGTCATGCAGTGACACAAGAAAGCTTTTGGCAAAGCTTCAGGAATGGTGCTTATAGTCTGAAATGTTTTTTAAAGCTTTCTTCTTTGAGACAACTGACAAGGCAAACAATGTCAAAAACGAAGAAATCATTTTATTTGGTCTTAAATCTTTGCCTTTCAGTACCTTACGTCCTTGTGCTGCCAGCAGCATCCCCAGTATAGAGGTGTTTTCGTGTGTACTGTATGTGACAGCATAATAGAATTGCAGCCTTAAGTACATCTTGAACAAACAGCTACCATAGTTTCTTCATGGCATTTAGAATGAAAATGATCCATTGTGTGTTTTCCTGAGTACTTCAGTGTAAAAATAGGTGGTACAGGTCAGTCTTTAAATTACAATCCTTCGTTGTACATGCTCCCCACACCCCATCATTTCTGCTGTTATACGTGAGATGGTCTATCCCTTGGCCCAGAAACCCCAGTTTCATATGGCAGGTGAGTATCAGCAGGATGGGGAGTGCTCACTGCTTTTGGGGCATTCCAGGAAAAGGAGCAAAACTAGGGGAAATGGGGT
>NW_010335178.1:9911-16853 GCF_000700745.2 Antrostomus carolinensis
AAGATTTTGTTTCCTAGATCTTTTGGCATCTGCTTACTTGGCAGAGAGAACATTGGCAGCCACTGATGTAGGTATTTCAAATTATAAAGCTGGTTCCTGATCTGACTTTGACTAGAAATCACTGCTTCAGCCAGTTTCTCTATGGATTTTTACTGTTATGACAAAGTTTAAGGTCCATTAAACAATATGCAGAATAGGTAGGTTGTATTTCACTACTTCTTAAGAATACATCAGCCTCATTATAGAGCTTTTGCCAAAAAAGAAACCACAAGAAAACCCAAACCCAGCTCCCCAAACCCCTTCATATATCTTCAACACTGAATTGTTTTTTGTAACAGGAAATAAACAAAAACTGCTTATATTTGTATAATCCTGGATAATTTTAGCCTCTCTTGAAAGTTAATCATAGTGCTTACATTCTGTGCCCTAGTTTTCTCTTGGTACATGTGAAAAACAACTCTCTAACAAACTAAGGATCTTTCTTTAGCTATCCTGCTTCTGTTTTCATGCTTGTGCTTGATTATGTCAACCGTTTCACATAAGAACTGTAATTTAAAAGCTCAGTAGGAAACTATGTATCTGTTACAGGGACAAGGACCTCTGTTATCAGCTCTCCCAGCCTGGAGGGGATTCAGATGGCGCCTCCTTCTGCATGGCATTTCTTCCTCCTAGGAGGTTCTGTTCCAAAAGCAGGCTGGTTTAGCTAGGGGTTGCACCTAGTTAGGAGCTGTGTGTATTTCAGTTCTCTTGAATGATGTTAAAAAAAAAATAAAAAAAAAATAAAATAGGAGCTTGGTTTAGCTGAGAAATTTGCCATGAAGATAAAGGATAATTCGACACACATCAGGTAAGTAATTTTGTGCAAGATTTCTGAAGGCCGTGTTCCTGATGGAGGGCTGGAGTTTGTCCACAGTGATAGTATTTTCTTTCTTTCCTTTTTTTTTTTTATTCTTCTTCCAACTGCTCTGCATCTCCATTAGTTAAACAACAAACAAAGACACTTTAAAAATATTAGGATCTGACTGTGGAAATCTAGTGGAGCCAAGTCTTCAGAGCTTCCCAAATCCCAATTATGTTTTCCTCTAAAAAATCTGAGGCTGATGCTAACTACCATTAAGAGCTGCTTTTCATATTAGATACAGTGCTTCTAATTTCTAGTTTGTGCCGTGACCTGCTTAAGGAGATTAAATGATGCAGGATAATTGATTCCTCATCTGGGAGTCAGACTGAAAGCATTAAATCAATCCTATCCTCTTCCATTTTATTGCCATTGAAATTTCTTTAAAGCAGCTGATGCTTCCTCTTCTGCCTCTTAAAAAATAGTGAACTAGGTAATACCTATTTCTTTTGCATGCTTGGTCTGCTGTCTCTCTGGGAGTAAATAGCACAGCTTAGCTCTGCTCTCTTTAATCCGCTGGGATATGTCTTTAGAGAACAGGTTTTTATTCCATAAATACAAAGCAAAATGCTCTTAGTGACCCTGTGTCCATCTCTGGGTATGGAATCTATATGGCTACAGCTAATGGACTAATCATAGCTTAAAGAAAATTATATCCTGCTGGATTTTACTCTTAGCAATGCTGACCACAATACAGAGAGGTAAGACTGGTAACGCTCCTTCCTTTTGACAGAAGGCAAGAATTTGCATCCAGTATTTCAGCCTTGGTGTGCCATCATCTCCATTGCTATTGTCACTATTAGTAGTTGGGTTAAAACCCGGCCCTAACGTGGTCACAGGGACAGCGCGATGCAGACTTGCACTCTGAAATAATTCAGTGCTCTGCCTTTGTAAAACTCCATCTGAGGCAAAGCTCCCAGACACCTGGTGCTCATCTTGCAGCTGACACATGAGAACAAACTGCAAGAGGAGCACATACGGAGCAGAAATGGCCAATGCTCCTATTTATTTGGTACCAGATCCTGTTGCTAACCTGGGCCAAATCCAGCTCGCCACAGCACCCCTTCACAGCCACCACCAGCCATTCATGCAGCAGAGGGGCTGTGTGAAGGCAGGCTGGTGAGGTGGGCTCTACAACACCAATTAGTAAGCTCTGCCAGACCTCTGCTTGCTTTGTACCTCGGCACCTCACTTCTTGAGCAGCAGCTGCCAAAGGGCAGCACAGGGATGTGTAGCCAGCACCAGCCAGGCTCCCGCTGTCACACCAGCGCTGGGGGGAAAGCCAAGGGCAGGCAGGAGAAAACACCAGCGGCCCTTGCACTGGGAGGAAATAGGAGAGAAAATAGAAAGGCAAGGGAACACCTCTCCATACCATCCAGTTTTTCTTGGCTGATACTCACAGCCAATATAAGTAAGTTTAAAAACTCCTGGGTAACTTATTGTTGACACTTTGTTAAAAAGTGTAGGTACAGAATAACACCTAACCAGCATGAAAAATACAATACAGTTTGAGCTTTGTTATTTTTCCCATCTCCTATTAACTACTGTTTTTCAGTTGTACATTATGGACAAGGCCCTTTATGTAAATGTGGGCTCTTTTATGAGAAAGAGATACTCAGTTGTGGATATATATATATATATAATATATAGTTTTCCCATCCTTTTTGAAGTGCTGGAACCAAAAGGACTCCTTTGTTTTACTTTTATTTTAGTTTTCCATATTTCTGTTATCAGAGGTCCCTTCTCACCTGCAGCTATCTACCGTTTCTGTGTATGAGGAAAATGACTTAATCATTCAAGGTTTTTGGGGGAGTTTGGATGCTTTAATGTAAAAAAACCCCAAAACTCAGACTGCCCAAATTTTAAGTCTCCTGAGAAGCAGAATAATGGAAAATACTGCAGCAAAACCATATGTAGCCTAGGAAGGACGTGCTTCTGCTCACAGCCCCCAGTGTATGACGTGTATGGGAGGAGAAAAAAGGTTGCTGACACTTGCATAACTTTTCAAGCATACTCAGCAAACCTGTTGCTGTGGTAACTCATCAGAACACTGTACCTCCTCTGAAGAAGTGCCATTTGCACTGCACCAGATGGCTGGTAAATCACATAGTGGCATTTTCTGTCTCTTGTGTTACTGTCCCATCTTTTCAGTAAGTGCTGTGATTTGATTTGCAGCAATTTACACATAGATTATTCAGATGTGACACACTAAAATACAACATAAAGCTGCTTCAGGTATGCAGTCACTTTAATGAACTCCTGTATCACCTGCATAACACCAGAACTGGTTTTATCTTACAGGTTTATGTTCAAGATGTTGCAATTTTTTGAATGATGTTATGCTGAGAAAAACTCTATGCTTGAATTTTAGTAACATTTTAATAAGGGTAACTATATAGTGCATAGTTACAATAGCACATTTCTTGCAAGACTCTAGCACGTTTCTTGCAGAGGGATGTGAGATGCCTTTTCCAGTTCATCAGTCTGCTACAAGCGTTTCTGTACAGGCAGCACCATCACAATGGAAGCACACATGGAGATTAAGCAGGATCACTGCATAAGAAAATAATGCCGTTGTATCTGTATTTTTTGCTTCTTTGTTGTCTTTACTGGCTTAACTTCTCAGGTTGACAGATTTCCTTCTTCCACCCACCTTGACTATTTATTATTACGAGTCTTAAGCTGTTGTCAAGTATTTTAGCCTCATTGTTACAGGTGCTGTTCTAACACACTGAAAAAGCTCCAGGCTCACGGACTTTATAAGCCAATAATAATAAATGTGTCTTGTGATACCTTTTAGAATTATGAGAATAAATATGCTGTCACAGGTTATTTATAAATTAAACCAATTAAAATTATAACATTTATGAAAACAAAGCAAGAGACTGATGCTTTTTTGATAAATAATAATTACTCCAGAAGAAGGGAACCTTTTTGAATGGGCAATAGAGCAGCTTAGTTGTGTGGTTCAGTGCTGCACCTGACCGGCTTCTGGACACTGAGGGTAACAGCAGCATGCCCAGTGTCCCTGTAGCATGCTGTCTTCTGTCCCTGTGACACTGGCTGAGCAGTTGTGTTCTGTTATGTCACTTGTGCAACAGAGAAATGAACCACCTTCTGCAGTGCACAAGTAAGAGCTCGGCATCTAAGCACTGCACTGTGCCTACAATGACATCTTATGTACAGCTGCAGCCATTTGCACAGGTTAATCTTCAATGGTATAATTGGATAAAGGGGCGGCAGCCAGGATTTCTTGTATGTTTTTCATTTTGAACATTCACTCAGCCCAGCAGGTGACATCTTTACTTCACATCAGAATGTTGCACCTGCCACCCTCCTTTTAGTGTGGGACAAGTAGTCTCAACTCTCTGCTCCAATCTCCTGACTATATAAAGAACCCAAAACACCCATTTACCATTGATACTTTTTGCTCTTTTGTGATAGTTTCACTGGGCTAGCCCTTGGCTAGCAGCCAACACAGCCGTTCTATGACATCAGTTGAATTTACTGGCCTATAGTGTGACTATTATCTTAGGGGCTCACAGGGTTTTTCAATGTTGCTAACTCTTCTGTATATAAGAAGTTTTTTGTTCCTGTAACTCTCTGTAAGAGGAATAATTTAATTTTAGTGGGATGTCTTTATGGTTATAGGCTCAGAATTCTGACTTAGCAGCAAACAGGTACATTTGTTCCGTACAACCCCAGTTCATCTGATTTTTTACTCCAAATCAGTGCTCCACCAGAGAGAACAATACTAAGATGGTGGCTTGAAATAACAAAACAGAATACTAACAAGAGAGCTTTCTTGGCTGGACTACCCTTTCTCCAAAATCTATCATAGTACAATTTTTAATATAATTTCAGCAGTTAGATGGTCTTTTTTACTGTCTGCATTAAGCTAGCTTACATCTTTCTGAACACTGTTTGCTGAGAAAACTAGTTGCAGCAGTTGTATGCCTGCATGGCTGCTGTCTTGAACTTGCAGAGGAAAGTATTTTGGAAATGATGAATCAAGATCAGTGCTGCAGTGTCTTGAGATTTTGGTTCTGTTGAGTAGGCTTTGATCTCCAACTAAGGAGGCGTTTAAAGAAGAACAAAAATAAACTGTAACTTAAGCTATATGTTGCTGTGTTTGCCTTTTGGTCTCTTCCTCTCACAGATAAAACATGGAAAAAAGGTTCTTTGGAATTCTCTTTTCTAAAGATGTGTCCTTCCCACTCTCCTTCTTTGAAGTTGCATCCCATTAGAAACTCATATTTTACAGGAGAAAATAAAAAAAAATAATATCCATAAATTCTGCTGTTAGGTTATTAAAGACAAAGAGTAAATAATCAATAGATATTTTCTGTTTACGCAGCAATCTCCATTCAAAGATTTCAAAGACACAGCTGTGAGTAAATTCTCTCCCCATTTCATGTATGAGGTAACTTAATTGCTGTGAGGTTTCAAGATTTACCCAAAGCCAAGTAGCAAGCTTATGGCAGAACGACATACACCCCAGGCTCTCTTGATTCCCAGGACCATGCTCTAACCACTCATCCTTGCTGCTCTACACAATTCATGACAGCTTACACAGGAAGGAAGCCTGAGAGATTTCTATGTCGCCGGTATGTAATCGTTCTGTAGACAGTCTAATAATTCTTAGGTAGATTATACTCAGCCATAATCATCTCCAGTGTAATTAGAGAATAGATTTAGTCATCTAAGTGAGCATAATATGGGTAATGTAAGTGGTGTGTTATAGGATATAATTTAAACCCCCTTTTAAATTGCACCTGCTCTTTTCATCGGCTATGTTTCTGATTCTAAGAAGCAAGCTGCCTATGACGCAGTTCATCCTTGATATAACTCCAGAGCAAGGAATTTGTGTTGCTAAGTTCAACTGAAGTTGTTACAATTAAATCGGTATAAACTCCTCAGCTCTTTAGTGATTCAAATCACCCTTCAGTTAGATTTTTTCTATTGCAAAACACATTGAACCGTAATTCTGATGACAGCTACCTGATAGCAGAGGAAACCAAAGGTCTTACTTAAAATACATAATGGAAGATCTTAGAGTATAAAGGGCTCCACGCTGCTAATGATCAGCCCTGTTTTTTAATTAAAAGCATTGAGCCTAAGTAATGACTTCTGAATTAGCCCCTCTTCAGGTTACTGATATACCCCCAAAAGGTGCAGATGCCACAGTATCTCA
This sequence comes from Antrostomus carolinensis, assembly GCF_000700745.2. Classification (NCBI taxonomy): domain Eukaryota; kingdom Metazoa; phylum Chordata; class Aves; order Caprimulgiformes; family Caprimulgidae; genus Antrostomus; species Antrostomus carolinensis. The sequence goes on from NW_010335178.1 coordinate 16,004, forward strand.
CATTCACTGGCATTTAGACTGGGAACAGCAAATCATTTTCTCTTTTGGTTATATAATGAAGTTGCAACTTCTGGTCTGCAATTAAGTTTGATAGCAATAATGTCCAAAGCTTATCCATCATTTATGAACACATGCAGACCCATGGACGCTTCTGCTCCTTCTGCTGATGAAAGGAAATTCTTTTTGCCAAACGTATGGTTCCAGGATTTTCCCTTCTAAATTTCCTTTTCACGTAGTGTCCCATATGCAGATTGTCTGGCTTTTTGTTTTCCTTCTGCCAGTTTACTAAACTAGATCTACTGATCTAGTAAGCAGTGATATTTAAGTGTCTTGATTCTGATGTTGTAGGAGTGCATGGTGTGAAGTACTAAATGAAATCTGGACTATGAGTCCTGTGCTTTTTGTGGCAACTGATTCTGCAGACACGTTAGGCTGGCTTGGCCCGTGTTAATGAGTCAGGATCCTGAAAAGAAACAGGAAGGAAAGTAAATATCCCGAGGAACCCGACTCTGATCACAGAGTTGTGCAGCACTAAGGAGGACATGCTCACAGGGTATTTTCAGGTAATTAGTTCTGCTGGCAAAAAGCATTAAAACCTGTGAAATGAGGCAATAGCTGAGAATAAACCTATTGGACGTAGGCACAACAATCTTCTATAGATTTCTCTATTTTCTGTTCCTTCCCCAGGTTCCACGCTGCTGCACCAAGCTGACCGTGGGGCAACCCCCGCCCAGGCGAAGCCGGAGGGGGACGCGCTCAGCCGGCCGAGCAACGGCTGACCCCCGCGGGGACGGACCGGACCGGACCCCACCGGGACGTCACCCTCCGTTGCCGCAGCGGCCGGGACGCG
>NW_010335179.1:0-5827 GCF_000700745.2 Antrostomus carolinensis
TGCCCCGCCTGCCCCACCAGACCTGGGCGCTCTTCCACGAGGAGTCCCCCATGAACAACTACGTCCTCTCCCATCTGCCCGGCATCCAGCTCTTCAACTACACGGCCACCTTCCGCCGGGAGTCCGACTACCCCCTGACGCTGCAGTGGCTGCCCGACGTGGCGTACCTGCGGGGCCCGGCGGTGCCCCTGGCCGAGAAGGACGCGTGGCGGCGGAAGGGCTATGCCCCGGTGCTGTACATGCAGTCCCACTGCGATGTCCCCTCAGACAGGGACCGCTACGTGCAGGAGCTCATGAAATACATCCAGGTAGGTGGGGTGCACAGGGAAGCTGTGGCACGGGCTTGCTGGGGGAGCTGGGTCCGCCTGGCTGTCCCCCTGCAGCTCCTCTTCTTAACGGGGTTTGTTTGTCCTTGTTTTTAGCCAAGACACCAGTCATAACGGGATGCATGCCGACTACAAGCTGGACAGAAAAACTAGTTGTATTCCTTCCCAAAGCGTGGTCTAGACTACACCGCATGCCAGTAGGTAGGCCTGATGGTAGCTGTTAGTTGTGGAGCTGGTCAGACTCGGGATCAGTCACAAGTTGGGCTGAGCCCGAATAAGCTTGGTCTTGTGGACCAGGTGCTAGAAGATGCTGAAATCTCCGGACCTTTAAGTTAGTGTGCAGGAAGGCTGTCCGTTTGCAAGCCTTGCTCCCATTTGAAAGTGTAGGTGAGCAGTAAAAACAGGTTGCTGTGTTTTGAGAATCTTCATTATCTGCGTTGTGGTAGGACCACCTTATTTCTCTGGTGGTTTGTACTGCTGATGGACAGTTTATTTCATAAACTGAAATAATGTAGTTCCTTCTAAGCAGAAAAAAGTGTAGTGCTTTTTTTTCTTAAAAATTCTGAAGGATAGTAAATTAGAAAAAAAATCTGGTTTTAGTCTTTATCTGAAACGTATTTTTCTTAGTCATTTCTGCTGTTTCTATTGGTCACGATTCGTTTATTGCACAAGTTCATTATGTACTCAGTAGTGAAGCAAAAACAAAAGAATTTTTAAAATACGACTGTGTATTGTCAAAGTATGAAGCAGATTCCAGATCAAGTGTATTGTCTTTAATTATTAGATAGTATTCTTTTAGTTCCCTGCATCAATTTTTCTCAGTCCAACCAATGGAAGATTTTTGCCAGCCTGCTGAGACTGGGCAGGAACTCTGTGTAATAACTCCTTGGAAAAGTACTGGGTCTCTGTTAAGTAGAAAGTTTACTTTTAAACTTTAAATTCAAGAGAGTTGAATGTCCTTCCTTACCTCTCAGTTTCTGATTTATCCAGTAATAAATTGGGTTTTTGGGTGATACTTTCCTTTCTGCACACTTCTTCCACCCCTCAGTCTGTAGCGTAGTCTGTGCTGCTTTTGAAACTGAGCACTCAGTTTCTTCTAAAGCTGTTAGAACTGGGACTCTAGGAAGAGGGAAAGAACTTAGAGTAAAAGTGAGGCTAAACTAAGGTAGCTAAGAACTGGTCCAAGTTAGGAATTTCATGAGAACTACAAGCTCTGGGCAAAAAAATCACTTTGTAAAGATGCTGGTTGTTATTTTAGGTTGACTCCTATGGAAAATGCCTGCATAACCGTGAGCTTCCCAGTGAGCGACTGAGAGACACTTCTACAGCCACTACAGAAGATTCTGAATTTATGACTTTTATCGCCAGGTACAAGTTTCATCTGGCCTTGGAGAATGCCATATGTGACGACTACATGACAGAGAAGCTGTGGCGTCCAATGCACCTGGGTGCTGTCCCAGTGTACCGAGGCTCCCCAGCTGTGCGGGACTGGATGCCAAACAACCTCTCCATCATTCTTATAGATGACTTTGACAGCCCCCAAGAGCTGGCAAAGTATCTTGATTTCCTGGACAAGAATGGAGAGGAATATATGAAGTATCTAGAGTACAAAAACCTTGGTGGAATCAAAAACCAGTTCTTGCTAGAGAGCCTGGCAAGGCGGGAGTGGGGAGTGAACGACATGACTCTGCCCAATTACCTGAATGGCTTTGAGTGTTTCATCTGTGACAGGGAGAATACGCGGGTCAAAGAGGAGCAGGAACACAAAAGGTCGCATGGGAAAATTCCAGCTCCTAGAGCTCGAATAGCTCAGTTCAAGCACATGGGATGTCCTATGCCAGTCCCTGGGTTTGGAAGTGTTGAAGACCTCTCTGGAAGAGACAGGTAATATACCATTACTATGTTTTTTTAAGGGAAAAAAGCTTCAATTGGTAATAACTATAACTTTTAATAATCCTTTGTACTTAAAGAATCTCTTAATACATCTTCAGTTACACTTTATGTTATGTCTCATGGGTGGTATGGTAGTTCTAATATTGTGTAATGCTGAACCTGAAAAAGGGTCTTGGAGTGAGGTATTGGTTAGTGGTTGAATGAGGAGCATGAGACACCCATAATGTTCTGTTAAAATGTTCTGTGACCTTGGGCAGTGTGGTTATCCTTTGTCTGCCTTAGCCTCTTTGTCTGTTTGTTTGAGGGATGTTTGTCGGTACAGCGATGGTAAAGCACTTGGTAGCCCCTGGGTGAAAGAAGCTGTATACATCAGTACAGATGTTGTGTTGGGAATGGGGTTGCCACAGGGTTCAGTGCAGGCCTGATTAACTCCTGTTGTTACTGATTTGCCACTTTATTATTATTAATAAGAATTAGTTGTGTTTGGTTTTAATATAAATATATAGAGTTAGAAGATATTTTAGTAGAAATTATGTTTTGTATCTATTGCACATTTAACCAGTAACGGTTAAATGTTGCTGCTATGAAATCTTCTGTACAGGCTGTACCAAGGCCGAAGGGATTGGTCAAAATCAATCATCTAGAACTTAGGTAACTTAGGTAACGAGCACCAACAGGCACCAGTTAATTTACAAATTGATTTACAGTATTAGAAGAATGCATGTAGCTGTCAGGGTCTGGAATTAATGAAACTGAGGGAAGCCAACCGTAATAGCTGGCAAGTACCTGCCAGGGAACCGCGTCCTTAAGCAAAAGGTCATTCCGGCAGGGGGAGATCGCGACCACCGACTCATGGGCCACCTACTCCTATTGCACCCCAGACCCATTTCTAGACATTTCTAGCTTTTATTGCGCATAATTGGAACTAGGAGGAGAGTATGTAAATGATTTCTGGGAAATGATATGTTTATGTATGAGTACTTAATGGATATGCATGAATAAGTTCTATATAAGATGTATGTTTTCGGGGCTTGGTGTGCGTTGTTGGCGAGAGCATTCCCCTGCGCACCCGGCCGTCAATAAAGAAGTGTCTGCTTATCTACATCACATTGGTGTCGATAAGTTCTTTACTCTGAGTTTTTCGGTAACACTGTTGACTTCAGAGCAGAAGTTAGGCTCACCTAGAATATTTTGTAAGACTTTTTGTTGTTTTGCCTGACAAAATTCTGACTTGTGTTGATGGATGCCATCCCATTCAGGAGAGGGACCACGCAGGACAGAGAACAGGTTGAGTAGCTTCTTGTCCCCTTTGCACACAGGGATTGCTGGGGCTGCTGGAATCTCCCAGGCCTGTAGCCCTGTGTTAGCCATCTCTAGTGCAAGCTGTCCAGTCAGCAGGGAACTAACGGCGCCAACCCTCAGGCAGCCACTTTTGACATGCAGAATAGGGTTTGTTTGCATGGTCTACTTAGTACTTACACATTGCATGGGTACAAAATGAGTCAGTGCTTGGGTTCCCAAACTTGGAGTTTCTCCATTGACAGTGTTCAAAGTTGTGTTGCTAGAAAGAAGGGTTCTTGCAGTTCATAAACCATGTGTGCACTTTTTGTAGTGTGTGTTACTACATGTGTGTAACATGTTTGGATCTCCCAGGTTTGACATTTTTCCTTGCATTATCTGCAACATTTTCTGTCTTTTTCGGCAGTTAATCAAGTGCGTGCAATTCACTTTCTCTAAGCCCTCAGCCAGCCATCATAAAGATAAACCCTCAACCATAGCAGATCTTGCCTGCATTCATAGCTGTCATCGAGGATTTCAATATTCTAATGTAGTATTAAATTAAGACCTTTTGAAAATATTGGGAAGATCTCATGGACTGTCCAGAAGGAAGGTGTCATAATACTCTATCCCAGTTTATATCAGTTCACAGCTTTGTTAATCATTTCCTAGACTAAGGAATTGAATGCTGAGGAACATTAAAATGTTAGAAGAAACATTGTGTTGAAAATGTAGAATCCATCATCTCAAGTACACTAGTCCAGAACCAAGCTCTAGGTGGATATGAAGGTCTAAAAAAGTTTTTATTATGTTATCCATCCACAAAAAAGTATGAAGAATTTTGTGAATGTGGGGAGCTACTTCGTCCTATGCTTGGATGCTTTAAAAAATAGCCAACTGAAATTAAAAAAGGAAAATAAGCCTGAGGTCATTCAGGCTGTTTAGGAAATGCTTATTTCACAAAACTTGTGATGTTTGTAATTAAAAAGCATTTTTCACAGTACAATTAATTCTCATATTGACTAATTGAAATGTTATGCTTGTAAGTAAAAGGAGCCCATAATCCTTTGTTTTCTGTTGATTGCTTGATTTACTGGAGCTTTTTTATAGTAATACCTTTTCTCAGTCTCAGTAGCAAAATGTGATTTCCCTTGCAGCACGCTATGCAGCATGCTACTCTATGAGAGTATCCTCTACTTTTTCATGTATTTTTCTTTTGCTTGAGCAGCAGGTGGCAGTGGAGAAATGCCTTTGAAGGCACAGCATGGGTGCCTGTGCCACTTACTTGCAAGCTCAGGTACCCCATCATTCTCTGCAGTGGTCATCAGCAAGGAGTTTTGAACAGATGGTCCATCATCCAAGCTACAGTTGCATCCCCCAGAAGTTTCCATATCTCACTGAACCATAGTGTGTTATTCTCTCCGTGTTTATAGACATGAGATGTGTCTGGAAAACTTGTACCAGGGAAACTTTTACATTATCTGCTATCTACTTTAGAAAGATATGTATCTATACCTTCTGAGGCATGTCCAGCAAAATACAGTGGTTTCTGTCTTGTAAGCATCTGAGTTTTCATTGTTTTTATCTCAAAAATGGAACATGATTACTTAGAATTGTGAGTGGTGTAACAGTAACATTAAATTGCCACCAAAGAATTAGCTAAACATCTCTCTCTAGGTATATGTAGCCAGAGCACATTATATACCTTCACCTTGCTGTCCTTTAGCTCCTATTGTGGAGATGTGGTTCCTAAATCCTTATGCTTGCAGACCCACTTGTCTTTGGACTTCTGGGCTTCACACCCAAGTGAGCTTAAGAAGAAAGGCTGTAGAACAGCCATTTGCATGCGTTAGGTTATGGGTCATTCGCTATAATCTATTGAATTCTTGGCTGCTTTCTACAGAAAACAGTGAGTTATAGTGCTACTGATGAGCGGAGTATCTGTTTAGTAGGAACCAGAATCTTCAGTTATTCTTGGACTTTCACCTTTGTGAAGAGAAATGTTTGGTTTGTTTTATTGAGAAGGATTCATTTTCCAAAAGTGGAGTGTTTGAGCAGATAACTATAAGACTATAAGCAGAGGTAACCTTTCCAGTTACCTCTAGTTTTCCTCTGTTAGCATGAGAAAAGACAAGCCAGTGTGCCTTTGATAAAGGAATATTTTGAAACCATCATGGTTTTGCTAGTTCCATGTTATGTCAATGTTACAATTCATTTATGAGAAGACAAAAAACAGCTTAAAAGTATATCAGATTTGTCATGTGTACACTGTAAGGTGTCTCTTGCAATAGAATCCAATAATCATAGAATCATAGCATGGTTTGGATTGG
>NW_010335180.1:0-9059 GCF_000700745.2 Antrostomus carolinensis
CGGGGTGCGGGATTGACGGCGTGAATCGGGAGCGGGGCCGCGGGGGTTCGTTAAAAGGATGTGTGATTGCTTTTATCTTCTTTTTTTTTTTCCTTCCTCCCCCTTTTTTCTCCCCTCCTCCTCCTCTGCGCGTTTGTTGTCATGCAGCCTCCTTGCAATCAAATATTTGGGGCTTTTGAAAAAGCAATCCTCCGCACCCTTTCAGCTCGAGTAACTTTCTCCATTCAAAAATACAGATTTCGCTCTTTTCTCTTTCCAAAAAAGAGGCCTTTTCTACGGGTCCCAAAACACACATAAACGCCAGCTCTAGGCCAGGAATTCGGTGGGTGTCTGCAAAGGCAGTAAAATAGGTTTGACAACAGTAGACTATGAGCTTCCAACGTAATCTTAAAAATCTCTAACCAAAGCACTGGTACCTCTCTTCTTGTTTGGCCTCCTGCTTTTAATTGAGCACAAATCCTCATTTTATTTTTAAATATGCAAATATGGCCATAATCTGCCAGTGACTGCTCAGCGTAGGTAATCTGTAATAACATTCACAGATTCACTTTAGTTCCTTGTGTGCAGAGTTAAACCTCTTATTGTCAGTTAGCTCAGCATCCTAGTTTGTTATCAGGGATTTGAAACACCATTTTTGGTTACACCAGGAGTTGTAACTGCTGCCATATATATGTTTGGCTTTATCTAAATGTTTGAATTTCTGTGATATAAAAGTGTGTGCTAGATGCTTGTGAACTACAGGTTAATACAAGCAACTCACTTGTTTTAATCACAAAGCAAATCGAGGGCAATACATTGCTGAGAAACTCGGACTCCACGTGAAAGTGCTGGGATTTCTTTCCAACCAATTATTGATGCTTCTAGATCCAGTTTATGGGGTTTTATTTTGATTCTAGCTTTCCTATATTAGGAACTTTTTGTTGACTTCCACCTCTGTATTTATTTTACTTCTGTCTCCTGTTCTCATCTCCTCTGACTGTGGATGTTGGGGGTCACCTGTTCCAGTCCTTTCTAAACTCCCTACTTGCGGCACGTCATCTTGCCTTCCTCTTGGTCCCTGCTGCTTTGTCATTGGGTCCTTCAGTCGTCCAGTGGAGCTGTCCTACTGATCAGAGTTTAACCAGATAGCTGTGAGGAGCAAATGGGAGGAGGAGAAATAAAGGAAAAAAAAAAAAGTTTCGAAGCTCCTATTGAAGACCTTGTGTTGGGGTGAAACGCAAGAATTGCGTCTGTTCGTTATGCTACTCTTTGGGAAAATCCTGGGTTAACTAGAGAAGTTTGTGTTATCTGCAGACTCAAGGAAAACACTACATTATTAAAGTTCTTGGCAACCTTAAGTGCTAAAACTTAAAACAAACACCACCACCACCCCTTGCCACCCCCATTTATACACACCCTGTTCCACTTCCCTAAAGCCATTTAAATTGCCAGCTCCTGCAGAAGTTGCTTTCTCCTCTGTCCCTTCCATATCTCTTCCTCATGCTTAAATTTGATATATGTTTTGTTCCTCAAAAAAATTTCCCTCTGTGGAAGTCCCTCTGTGTGTATTTAACAAAAGGTATTGTGAAGACTGTTAAGCTCAGGGCTGACTGGGATTTTTTGGAGGTAAAGTACAAAACCATTTAAAAAAAAAAAAGTCCAAAGTGTAACAGTGCTATGTGGCTTTTATCTCGATGGCACTATGTCATAAATAGTTTCAACCTCAAATTGATCAGCTTTATGAGATCTCGGGACCTGCCCTGCTTCTAGTATGAATGTTGCATCAATTGTTGGGTCATATAAATGTGTTAATTGTTACCCTTTTTTGGTCTGGTATTTTTTTCATAGAATTATAAAAGGTTTATTGCACTAGCCCAGGATGTCCAGCTGAAATTATGCTGTGATCTTAAGCCCTTGCCCCAAATACATCTCTCTTGTCTTTTTAAGTGAGTTTTGACAATGTTCCTTGAGATTTGGAAGTTGACCTGTAATGTTCTGTTTCACCTTGGCTGTTTGTAGAAGTCTTGAAGAATTTGTTCTGGTAATAAATACTGATGGATAAATTTGGGGAAGCAGAGCCTGTGAAAATTCTTGTTGCTTCAGAAATACCCATTCACAGTTAGTTCTGAAAGTAAATCTGAGGTGTGTGGGGTTCTCTGTGTTAGTGCCATTCCCTGAACAGTCATTCTAATACCACACAGTGTGGTAGTCAGAAAAAATAAAGCCTGTGGTTTGAACTCGTGCATTTGGCAATAAAAATGGCTTAAGTAATTCACTTTCCCCTCTTGTTCCTTGCTTCTGCAATAGTCCGCTCTGTTGGACTGTGGATTCATGACAGTTTGTCAAGCCAAGCTTGTGCTCTCTCAAGGGAAGCAAAAACAGGAGGACTGAAGGACCACCTTTTCCCACAGGGAGCAAATTCAGGGGACCTCTGCTAGCAGGAAACGTCACCTTTTGGAGGGAGTAGAATGATTTTCTGCTAGTACAGCTCTGTGAACCAGCTCACTTCTCGGTCAAATACCCGTGCTAGCGCAAGGGAGAGGGTGAGAACGTGCAGTTGGTGGAAAGGAAAAGAGTGAGAAGGCAGCAGCAAAGACACAAATCATCTTGAACCATCACAGAGTTGCACCTTTGGTTGTGCCAGCGCAGCTTTTTGTGGGAGGCAGCTCAGGAAACCGATCTGGCTTAAACCTTCCTTTCTTGTCGTGCATTTCAAGACCCTTTTTTTTTTTTGAGAGAGAGAGGAGGTGCGGCTGGTGGGGACGGGTCTGTGAGCAGTTCTGTTGCTGCAAGTGAGGGAGCAGCGTGCTGTGGCCCGGAGGTGGAGGGAAACGTGGAGACACCCCATCGAAGCTCCCTTTGCAGTGAGATGTTTGGGTTGTTGAACTGCAGCGTAGGGTCTTGATGCCCTGGTAGGACTTTGATTCTAGAGACACAGAATGGCAGATGATAACTATTTGATGCTAACATACGTGCTCTCTGTACCAATCATGAGGGTTAGCATCTTTCTCAGTGGCCAAAAGCAAATACCTAGAGACAAATGTATGTGGTGTGGGGTTTTTGTTTGGCTGGTTGGTTGTTTTCCTTCCCTCTCCCAGCCTCCAGTCACTTGCCATTCAGGCACTTGCTGAATTGGAAATGGTTGATGAGATCAGATCAGCTAAGGAACGGGGAGATTGAGGGAGGAGAGAACCTGCAGATCACTGAAACCCTCCTGACACCTTTTATACAGACAGGAATAGCGTTGCAATGCTGTGTGGTTACTGGAGTGATAGTTTGAGGTGGTCGCATGCATTTCTACTAGCTGGTGATGCTTGGCCCTTTGTTAAATATTAGCTGTACTCTGAGAGACTCCCTGACTGAATTACAGCCTGTGTTGAGGTAGTGGGGGCAGGGAGGGAGCAAGTGTGTTAGTCCTCTTCAGCAGTGATCCTAGTTTTGGGAGCAAAATGATGATTTAAAGGGAAAACCTGTAACAGTCACGTAAGATTTCCAGTCACCTTGAGCTCTGTCGGTGTTTCACCGAGGTGGTGCTTAGCTGTTGATTTTACTCTTAAGCTGTCAAAATAAGCTAAAGTAATTTCCTTTTTTCTTTTTAATGATTGTTGCTGGTGAAATACTGGAACCAAAGTACCCAATCTGTTTCTCTGTGCTAATGTGTTGAATAGTGGTGGTCTTCTGTGACTCTAGATCTTTGGGGCTAAAGTGTGCATGGATCCTATGGAAGTAATATGATACATCAGGAAGTATTAGAAGCTAATATTAATCAAGAGAAGGTGTATAACAGTTGAATAATTCTGAAATCTTTATTGCATTTTCTTATCTTGATTATTGCTTGGGTATAATTCTGGCCTTTATGTGATACGAATTAGCTGCTGCTTCCAAACAGTTAGCGCTGTGTTATCTCATTGTTTTGGAAATAGGCTTGAGTCTCCAAGTGTTTAACATAGTTCAAGTTCAAAGGGCAGATTGTATTTCTTTGTTCCAAAATGAGAAAGCTTACTGTAGCCCAGACATTGATTTAAAAATAATAATAAAAAGCAAACTGGCTGAAATTGTGCTAAAAGTTTAAATGTGGGCCTATTCTAAAGTGGTGTCTGTGTTAGGTATGCCCCCAGCCACGTTGCCAGCACGTGTGCAAGTGGTACTGTTTGCCTTATTTCAACCTGCATGTAATGTAGACGGAGCTTGCAGCTTTTCTAATTAATATAAATCCATTGTACAGAGACTTTACAGTATACTGGCTGAAGGCTTGTTCGAGAAGTTCTGGTCTGCGCACAATTATTGCCTGTTGGCAGGATGGATACAGGGAGGGAGAATTACCCTTTTATGACAGAGTTATGCCAGGAAAAAAATGGAGGCAGCTGTCATTTAAAAATAAAAATCTTTAGTTGTAAGGAGCAAAATTTACAGCTTGATATTTAGCTTTGCTTTAAATGTGCATGGAAGGATGGTGCATGCATCTGAAGAACAGTAGAAGTTGAACTGCGGGGGATGAATCTAGATCTGTTTCAAATATCTCTTTGGATTCTTCATCAAACACTTCAGGTTTGCCCTTGTCTCCCTATTTGAGGAATAGCTTCTACCCTGACGGGGTTGATGTCAAACAAACAAAAGCATACTTAAAAAAAGGTATCTTGATAATCACTTTGTGTTATGCCACCTCGAGTTCTTCTTCTGGTGGCTGTGACATGAAATTTTGGAATAGGCCAAATCACTTGGTTTGTTTTGCATTCCAACAAAAATCTATTTTAATTTGTATGAAGCAATAACTGTTTCTGCAAGGTGGGAGGTTTCCTTCTTGGGACATATTAATCCTGCAGGAAGTATAGGGCTTCTTGACTTAACTTTTAACAAAGAGCTAATGACATTCAGAGTTCAGCCACTTTTAAGAGAACTTCTTTCAATGAATTCCAGTAATCCATTCTGTATATACAGGTTATAGTCCAAATCCACCCAGATAAAGTCTTTGTAGTATTTATATTGAGATACATATACTACAGATTTACAGCTTTGTTGTATGGCATCATTTTAAAAGAGTACCTGAAGGACTATTAATTTTTTTTAAGCCATTTTTGACAGTTTCTGCCTATATTGATGATAATGAAAGCACTTTTTTGGTACAGAAATACAATAACTGCACTTTAATTAAGAATGGATGATACAGAATCCCAAGTCTTGTGCTCAGTTGCCTGAATCCTTATTGCTTATACTTAAATGGCTTAATGCTCTGCTATCTTACATCCAGGCAGGTACTGTCGTGTGTTGTGGGTGGGGGTTTTTTTGGTGATGATTTTTTTGTGTGTTCTTTTATGGCTAATGTAAAATAACAATGAGAACACTTACTAAAAGTCAGTTTAGGCAAGGTTTGAGGAAAAACAGTCATTTAATAGGGTTAAAGAAAGGTAGCCTTGTCATAGTGATTGGGGCAGAGGGGACATTGCTGCAGTATTTTACATGGGACTTTCCAATCTTCTTCTTCACCCTCCTGTTTATATGTGTCTTCACGCCTAAGAGGATGAAGCTTCTCAAAGGTTCCTGGAATTCTCTGAGAAATACAAAACTCTTGGAATTTTCTGAGGGCAGAGTTGGATGGGATGGACTGAGCCAATCTAGGCTCTACCTCTGGCCAAAATGGATGGTAGTGCTTGTTTTTACTAAACTGCCAGAAGACTCTGCAAGACCAGCTAATCTTCTGGTGATGCTTAGTAACCTGAGTCATCTGAGCCAGGAATGAGATGAGCAGGAGAGCTAATCTGAAGCACTGGATGCGATCACATCCGTGGGGTGAAGGGAAGGGGAGAGAACAGGTTAGCCTTCTCCAAAGGCAGGGAGTCATCTAGTTTGCGTCTTCTGTCCTGTAACTGTGCTACAGACTGTGGTTATGTTTGACAGCAGTGCTGTCTAAGATGGCTTAAATAGTCCCCTCTGTGCTGGCACAGCTCTGTGTGGCAGCTTGGTGAATCAGTTCCCTGACTGGACCTCACTGTAAAACAATATATATATATATATATTGGTTTTTTAATTGCAACATCTGCAGGGGATGGAGAGGCAGAGAATGAAGAGTTGAGGGTCTGTTCAACTGATACTGTCACACATGCGCAAATCCAAGTTGCCCATTGCTGAATAAATGCTAATTCCTGTGTGCATCGTGTTCCCTTGCAGCAGCAAGAAGCTTGCTTTGTTTTCCCTCTTCAGAACACCGTGGGTTATACCGTGCGCTCTCCCTGATAACGCGCTGGGCTTTGCTTTCCCGACTGTGTTGGATGCTCTTGTCTGGTACCTCCATTAATAAGGTGCAACTTTACTCCACCTGTCCCCAGTATCTCTGTGGGCCTCTGGGGTTCCCCAGTTCTCTCCAATAAATCCATGTGGCCTCAGCTTCTTCTGGGAAATGGGAGCTTCAGCTTCTTACTTTTTCTCTCAGAGAATGCTGTACTGTTATCTCTCTGGGCATCCTCAGTCATTTACCTCAGATTTATCTTGTTTGTAGTTTAGCTGTGTAGTATCGTGTATTGTGTTATGGTGAATTGACAGAAAAATTCAGCTCTCAAAGCTGAGTAGGAGATTTAAGCTGCACATCGACGCTGCCGGCACGTGAAAGATGAAGTGGAGGTCACGGTGTTTCAACATTTCTGCAGGACACCACTTCCTGCACAGTAAAAGTGCTATTGGATGATGTCTTCATCTGTTTTTTCCACTCCTCTTACAGAGAAGAGAAAAGATGGGAGTCCTGTTGCAGTTTCCAGAAGCGACGGCAAAGTGGCTGCACAGGGAAGACTTGCAGGGAGACAAAGGATGTTCCTTATGCCCTGAGGACCATGATATTTTATGGGAGGGAGAAGAGGGGGAGAAAAGAGGACTGGACAAGAGCCTAGTATTCATTAACAAAGGAAGCTTTCAGAAGCTGAATCCAGCAGCGTGGAAAGACATCAGAGGCCACCAGGCAATCTTAACTCTTGAGTTGAGTTTACTAATGAAAGATTTCCTGGTTCTCTTTGAAGCTTCTTTGCATATGCTTATAGTAGAGACGTTCCACTGTCTAGCTGGAGAGTTGGGTAGGTGAGTGTGTCTGCTGTGGTCTTTCGTCTTCCTCTGCTGTTACTAGGTTAGGGTGGTGGTCATGTTTCAAAAGTGAAGTAACTGCCAGAGCAGGGACAGGAACAGGTAGTCAAGCTACAGAGCTCTTCATTTCTTTTTCCTTTGGTTACACTAACAAAAGGATGTGGAAGTTCCAGCCCACAGCCTCCAATTCTCTGCTTTAGCACTTCCAGTCCGGTACATAACACTGATACTCTTCACCCTGTTCTCCTGAGCACGTAGAAGTGTCACTGGTTAGTCTGTAGCAACCCGCTGTTTGGTTCCCTTTGCTACTGTGTACATGTTCCAGGGGCAGCTTGCTGTGTTACCTGTGTAACAGGCGTGGAGTCCAGCCTCCTGCCCTGCAGGGACAGGCTGGGGCTCCACCTGTCAAACACTGCACAGCCATCCTAGGCACAAAGCCGTTAGATACTTTGCCTGTGCTTAATGTGTGGACAACTGTGTGGCTCAGGTCTGAACCTTCATCACGGGGTGCACCCAGATTAGTTGGAATAATGTGCTTGTACGTTTCAGCCAGGGAGTCCTGTAGCCAGAAGAGCCCTCTCTTAGCCTGTGCCTTGTATCCTGCAGTCTTGGGCTTCTTAGGAAAGACATAAATACTCTGGAATACACAAAATGGATTGTGATTAGACCTTACAGGCTTTGTTTAAATGCTGGTAGCAAACTGGCTTGCTTGGCTCTTGGCTTATTTGGCAGTTATTTTGTCCTTTTCATGAACATGTTGAAGATAAGCCAGTGTTACAGCAGACTCTGTCTCAAGTTTTGTCATCTCCTGGCAAAAATTATGAAAGCTGTTTTCTAGGTGATGCTTTGTCGTGATCTCTAGAGGCATTTCTGAAGACATGACATTGTATCATTTGAGAGAAGAAAACTTTTTGCAGAGGTGGACACTTAATAACTTCCATTTTGTTCTGCAAAAGCAAGAGAATAGAAAAACATAGAGGTCATTTTGTTTTCTGACCTAAGAAAACTTAAAAGCAATCTTCTTAAAGCAAATATTCCATTTACATCCTTCAGAAAAGACGAGTATGGCTACCTTATCCCTCGCTTTCCCTTTTATGTTTTGAAGTGATTAGTGAAAGTTCAGTTTATGTGATACTCTAATCTCTCTTTGGGGTTTCTCACAAAGGTCTTGTATATTTTTTTATGGAAAAACCAGTCATCTGATAGTCTTCACTTCCCAAATAGGCAGCAAAGAAAATGTCTCTTGGAAAAACCTTCCACAGTTTTGTTTAGATGATCATTTCTTGATCTAATTGGCGTCACTGCTAAGTAAGGGGAGTGCCCCTTGCTGGTTTTGAGTGTCCTTTGGAGAAGCTGTCCTCCTCTTCAACTGGAAGTGGAATGTTTCACTGACCTTGGTGGTTATTGTACATCTACGCACTGCAGCTTACTGTCCTTAAAACTATTACAAGATTGAGTGAAGGAGGGAAAAGTGTGAGAGGAAAAAGTAAGTATGAAATGTTGGTCATGTGTAGGTTTAGACAAGTATCCGTACTTCAAAACGTCTTGTGTAAGACAGGTGTACTGTGCCTTTGTAAAAATGAAGTGTCAGAGTTTCCTGGAGGAGGAAACAGTAACTTTTTCCCTCAAATGTTTCCCTTGATTGTTTAGGTTATTCTAACTTATACTTGGTGAACAAAATTATAGCAAGTACAACACCAATATTGGTATTTCTGACTAAATGCTTAACTACTGCCCTCATGTTTCTTGTTTTTTATACTTTTCTGTCCTTCTCGTCATCCTCTGTGTTCATACAAAGCAATAAAAACTTAATAATCTGGAACTGTATGGTAAGGTGCTACGAGAACCTAGTTCTCATATCTTACAGGAGTATTTTTGTAAACTCCTCACAAAATCTAATCCCTTGGTCTTGCCTCTCTAATTTTTCTGCCATTTGGGAGTCAGCAGCTTCAGTGCTCAGTTGACAGGCCATGCAGAGGTCCATTTTGCTTATGATCTTGCATATGAATTCAGCA
>NW_010335180.1:9070-11192 GCF_000700745.2 Antrostomus carolinensis
CTGTATTTATTTCTTGAACAAGCCCAGCCTGTTGAGGGGAGAACTGTGTTTTGCTAGGGCTCTCTTAAATTGATTGTTTTCAACCTGGAGCTGGCACAAAGCACCTGTGGAAAAACAAGCCTATTGCCAATAGTTAAGATTGCACGGGGTCTTTATGCTTTTCAGGAGCCCACAGTTTGAAAATTACTGCTCTAAATGATTTGCAAACAAGGACTGTTTTTCCATTCCAAAGTGGCTGTAGGTGTTAAGGAGTATTTAGTCATCTATTAGATTAGGATTGAGTTTTCCTTTCTCTTCTCATACCTAACTATTTTAAAGTATATTTTATCCAAAAATGGATATCACAGAGAAAACACCCTAGAAAACTTGCACTTGAAAGCTAACTTCTGGAAAAAGGTTAGAGTGGCGTTAAGTAGATCTATTTTAAGTGATGCCTTCCCAATACTTAGGGCCTCTGTATTTTCCCTTCCAAGAACCTTGCTGTGAAGGCCAAACTCCTGCTACTGAGTTGGTGTTGGATCTAAAGATTTCATTAGTGCTCCTCCCTTACGTGGTTGTGAAGGGAGCTTTGAATACATGGGCTTAGTGTAAACTGATGTGGTCTCAGTGCTGTGCATTGGCAGATACTCTGAAACGACAGCTAAACTGCCTTTCTGGTCTTGAGGACATGGATTTATTTATTTTAATGACTAGGAGGTATTTAAAGAATGGGATGGACACTAAGCTGTTTGGTAATCCCTAGGTGCACTGCTGTTCTGGGTATCAAAGCCCAAATAGCCTCCATCCTGACCACTCTTCCAGCTTGCTCTGTTTTACTAGAACCACAGCTGATGTCACAGACCCAGTGTGCTAAGAGGACAAAATTGAATATAGAGTTCAGAGGTTACTCTGCTCAACAAGTTACTCAGTTTCAAATTAGATTAAAAATTGACCTTGTAAGTTAAAGATGTTTCAGAACTGTAGTCTCTTTGCCATGGAGGCTGCTCTCCTTGCCTATAGCAAACAGATTGGTTCTTGTTCCTAAATCATCTGTTTGCCTGTGACTAATCTTGAATTCGTATCTTCCTGCTGCTTGTACTTTGAACTGAATTCTGTGCTCCAAATAAGAACAGCAGATAGGGCTTTAAATTTTCTCAACCCCTCATAGCCCAAGGACTGCTCCTGCCCCTAGGATAGGAAATGCCTTGTGCAGCTTTATATATCATGGGAGATGGTGGAGGGGAAGGTGTGTAGGGAGAAGCTGATCACAGCTGCTTTGGTCTATACTTGCTGGCATGTTGATGAACTTATAGCAGCTAAATGTGATTGTGATGACACCTCACAAACTTCAGAGAGTAAGCAGTTATTTTTGGAAACTTTTTTTCTTCCCCCAGGACTAAAAGTACTAAACCAACTTAAAAAAAAAAAAAAAAAAGTCTGTGCAAAACCACTAGTTCCCAAGAAACCAGCACTTTCTCCTCATCATGCTCATGGGCATTTCAGCATCCTAACCCTAAATCCTGCTTCAGGTTCTTTCCTGTCTGTCCTTCTCGTATCTGGAACTTGGAAGGCTTTCCACTGCTGTAAGGGAAGAGGAATAGTTCTTCCATATTCATATTGGGGGAAGAGATGAGTGATTCTCTGACCTCATCTTTAAGGCAGATAGATCTTTTTTTTCAGGATATCATGGTGCTGCTTAGGAGGGTTTTCATGGTTCTGCCCGTAAGCAACAGACAGAGCTGATTTCAGAGGTGGTCTGTACTGGCAGACTTACAGGGTTGAGAGTGCTGAATTTATTGCCTAGTTTTGAGATTCTGTTGGTGGTGGAAAAACTTTCTTAAAAAAAAAAAAAATATATATATATATATATTGCTCTGAATACTGGTTTGCTGTCCTGTAGTTTTGCCAGTGCAGCTATATCAGGCTCTGTAAGCTGGATCCTGAAGTCAACATCTGATAAGCCTTGGCTGTAATGAGTGACCCTTGGTTAGGCTGAGCAGGGTGCGTGGGACAGTAGCTGTGAGTGGGCCAGAACGAAAGCCATGGATGTGGGTATGTGGAGGAATCTGTACAAGCAGTGTCCTGTGCCTCTGAACTACAAGCTTTCAATTTGCAGTGGTGGCTGCTGGGGCAGCTTGTGGGT
>NW_010335180.1:11203-20635 GCF_000700745.2 Antrostomus carolinensis
GTGGTTAGGTGTGACAAGAGAGGCTCTGCTGTGGACAAATTCCTGCTCTTGGTCAATGGGCTTCAGCTGGTTGGGCAATCGCTGGCTCACTCTCTGCTGTGCTTAGAGTGGGGCTGGGGGCTGAGGCTGCAAGAGTCAGATGGTCTTGGGAATATGAGGTTTTGCTTCAGGTGGCCTCACAGAAGGGTGTAAGCTTACTCTCATTTTCAAAATGATGTGAAAATACTTGTCTACAGACTTTTCAATCTCCTTGGTAATGCATTCTTTTACTCAGGTGGCTCCTCCCTTTTAGCTCAGTCTGAGAGGAGGTAGGCAAGATAAAGCTGAATATGAGCTAATGGGACATCACAGCCTTGAAATATCCCAAGAGTCTCTAGGAACTACTGAAGGACAATGAATATCCCTCTAAAACTAGGTCTCTCTTGAAAATCCAGATTTAGTGTAAATGAGGGTCAAACTTCACAAAGAGAGCTTTTAGAAAAGGAGATGATAAACTTTAATAGCTGTATAATTACTTGCCTGGTTTGAATCCACTGAAGGAATGGAAAGGTGGGTGCATCTAAAACAAAGAATTAAAGTTTTTGTTGTTCTGCCTCTGGATTAAGTGGGCTGTGAGTGCTGTACTGAATGGTGTAATTAGCTTAGTTGAGAGATGTTTCTGTGAAATCCAGAGACAAGAAAAATGGAAGGTCAATCAGAGAAACAAATTTTGCATAAAAATATAGCCTTAAATAGATGTTTCTACTGGTGTGGTGGTTGGGTGGGTTTTTTGTCTTGGTTTGGTTTTGTTTTTTTTAGGGGGTGGGTAGTCTTTCTTTCTTTCTTTCTTTCTTTCTTTCTTTCTTTCTTTCTTTCTTTCTTTCTTTCTTTCTTTCTTTCGATGAAGCATAACTAAGAGAAATGTCTGAAGGGAAACCCTGACTATTTAGTTTTTAAGGTTCTGGAACTACAGACTAAACTCTGATAGTCTTCCAAATGCAACTTAACGCATTTTGGGAAAATAGACAAAATATTTCCCATTCTGGGTGAAAAAACAGTTTTGGGTAACTACCTGTCTTCTTCCCATGAGAGAGAAAGAAGTATATTTGTTTGAAGCCTTTGTTTATCATAGTTCTAGCATGAAACTTAGGGGATAGTGTTCAGGGAGAGACTGGTGGGAGAAGGTGGGCAGGTTCTGTGGTTTGTTTTTTTTTGTTGTTGTTGTTTTTTAGGCTTAAAAAGCCAAGTAAAAGTTATCTGGAAAAAGGTATTCGGAAAGCTTATTGTTTTCATTTAATGAGTTAAGAGTTAGGACAGCATAGAGCTTTGCGTAGCTAGATTCATCAGAAGACCTTTCTTTTAAGGAAATCAACATCAGAAAATGGTCCTCAAGAATATTTAATAGAATTGCTGTTGGCTTATGAGCCATGACTTATTCTTTTTCCAGAATAAAGTTAAACATTATGCTATCTATTTTTTGAGCTGTGTTGCATCACAGTAATGTAAGCAAGCTTGTAGAAGGTCAGATTTCTTAAGAGTTATGAAATTATTCTCTGTGCAAAATCACTATTTTAGTGGAAAATATTGAAATGTATTGATTATGGTTTGTATATCCTAAACATGAGGTCTAGTGTGTGTAGAAGATGCTACAGGGGACATTCAGTAGGCTGTTTTCCTTTTAAATAAAGGAGAGGTTATGCTAGAGCAACTGTAGTGAAGCATTTCACCCTGGCTTTAAAGAAACTGCAAGTCCATCTACAGACCTTGCCAAACTGTGTGAATTTGCATTGCATTTAGAGTTACTGCCTAAACCTGTGTCTGCTATGATGGTAATTTCTGAGAAATCACAATTTTGTATCCTTTAACCTAACTGGGCAGTATGGGAGGAGAGTACAGGTGTTTAATGCTGGCCAGTATAGAAGACCCTTCAGGAAAGGTCTTGGTTCCACAGGGAAATAGAATATGCATCCAAGGGATGTATAGCAGTAGAAGTGAATTTTCTTGTAAAAACACAATTCATGGTTACACAGTAGTCTTTAATCTAGTGGAGATTTAAAATACTGCAGAGAGGGGTCATCATACCACCCCCTCCCTCATTTTGTGTAGGTGCACGGTAGGAACTGATCCCTAAGCCACCTTGTCATGTTACCATGCAAAGGTAAGATGAGTGAGCATCTCGGGGGTGGGGAGGGTGAGTGGGATCAGCCCTTTCTGTGGAGAGGTGGATTTATCATGGATTAAAGCTCCAGGTAATCAGTAATTGTAGCTTCAAAACATTGAAGACGTGCTGCAGAGTGGACTTCCCTGTCTATAGTAACTTTCAGCTTGCAGTAATCTGTCTTCTAGTCACTTGGTATAAGTGAGTTGTGGAATTTTGAGTCTCCTTATTCCGCTTCTTGTAATTAACAGTTTACACAGTATATTTTGCAATCATACATTCTACGTGCACGTGCATTTTAGTGCTGTTGGGTTGTTTTCCCTCCTTTAAAGCACTTGAGTCACGCAGGCCTCATTCTGCTGTTGATGCTGCCTTGTTAGTGAATGTGCCTTGAGTTGCAGTATGTCTTCAGTGAGTAGATAAAAAATCTTTTATCTGATATGTTTGTTCTTCATAAAATTAACAGAAAATCACAGAGAAACTGATGTTGTAATGGAGACATTAGGATCATTGCTAGTTGCTGTCAGCAGAAGGTAGTTTCCAGAGATCAAACCAGCTGAATCTCTCTTTATATCCCTGTCAGTGTTTCTCATAGGTATTTCCTGATTCTGGTTCCTGCAGTGTAATGGTTATCTTAATTCTTCTCCTTTTGGATTAGAGTCAGCCCACTTTGGAATGTTAGCCTAAAGGAAGGATTTCTGTTTACCCATTTGGGTGATCTGCCTCTTTGGGCTTTAAGGAAATTACAACAATCCCTGTTAGGGTACCATACACCTTTAGGTTTAGGATGTCAATTTGGGGCATGAATCAGCTTGTTTAGGGGCAATGCTGTCCCAAATGGCAGGGGCAGTAGATTTCTAGCCATGGAAACCTCCTGAGGGTAGTCAACCCCTCATTACACCAGACCACTGGTGAAGCATTCTTGGTTTAGTTCAGCATCTTCCCTTTTCACCAAGAAACAATCCCTACCACAGAGGATATGTGGGTTGCTCACAAGATGTATGAGTCGAGCAGGTTTGGACCGGGCTTTCGATGTGGTCAGCCAGTCAGGATGCATATTCAGCACGGCTGCTGGTTTAGGGATTTTCCCTTTGCACAAGGTTGAAAGCTGTCACAGGGCTTGCTTCCAAACAGGAGCCACAGGGCAAAAACAGGTAGGGGTGAGGGCAGTTCAGCACTTGTGCTGAATTAGTCTGCTGAGATTTGTCAGCCAGCACCTCTGATGGTTGACCAAGGAGCGCTACGGGGCTATCTCAGACCAGCGTGGTGTTTGAGGGAGAGAAGTGGAATAAGAACTGTTCCCAGAACACATCTTTTTGCTCATTCAGCGTTAGAACCTTTTGCCTTTGTCAGAGCTTTGTGGTCCCTGCAGTGGTCTGTCCTGCAGGAGCATGAATCTGGGCTGCTCCTGTGTGTCTTGTTTGTTCTCAGCAGCACACTGTGCAAAGACCTGTGCATCGCTTAGTGTTGTTGACTTTAGGTCCTTTCTGTTCTAATAGGCCTTGATTCTCCAGCATCTTCATGTAATACACATCTCCTGTGTTTTTCACTTACAAGGAGTCCAAGGCAGTTACACATCTAACAAATCAAAGTGCATGCTCTGTTCTTGAACAGTCCCGTAAGCAGTATCTGCACTTCTAGTTCCTGTGCAGATGTACTCTGGGATTTGCTGGGCATGCTTTTCATGATGGCATTGCTGAAGGCAACCCCTTGTGTGGCCACTTACACTTTGCCCTTGTTGGATTCGGGATTCTGGGATAGTTAAACCTTTCTCTTAACCCTGAGCATCCATTCTTAGGCAAGGTCAACTTGCAGAAGGTACTTTAAAAAAAATAAGGGGGGAGAGGGGGGTGGGGGAGCAAAATCACTTGTCATGTCCCTTATGCAGTCTCATGAGCTCAGACTGGTGTAACTGGTGGAGTGCAGGGGTAGGAATGAGTGAAGGAGCAGAGAAAGGAAGGGCTGCAAAACTTGCTGCTACTGCTGAAAGATATGCTCATGAGACTGTGCTTTGAATCTGTGGGCTTGATTGGCATTTGCCTGCATGAGCTTTGCCTCATGCTAACACTAATCCTTCAAAAGGGGCAGAAGACCACAGAGATACTTTGCCAATGTCCCCTGGTGCAAAAAAGCAAAGATTAATTTTTGTCCTGTCCAAACCTTCACGCCTTCCTAAAATGCACCGAGTTCTTCAATGAGATGATGTGGTTCTCAGTTCTCTCCTGTCCCTATAGTTTGAACCACTTTCAAATGGTGCTACAGTGCCCTTAAAAGTTTCATTTCATGTACCTTTGGCTTGAGGGATGCCTGGGAATCTGTCGTTTGGATCTCCATTGAAATATGCAGGACTAACCAGTCTCTGTCAAAGATGAGGCAGACTGGTAGGAACTGTTTCTTTGTTCTTGCCATCACACCACAAGCAGAAGCTGTAGATGTTCATAGGATGGCTTATTTCAGAAATCACATAGCTTGGCGGTTGTCAAGAGGAGGGAAAACCTTCAGTCTCCTGTTCTCATGTGATGATGATATGCAGAAACTGGAGCACAACCCTCCATGCTGGAGCTTGTCCTAAGAATCAGCAAGATGATAGTTGGGAAGATGGCTTCTGTTGAAAGGGGTTTTGGGTTTTTTTAATTTCCTTTTTGATCTGTATAAATCATCTACGTCGTTGCTTCACTGAAGACTTGTTACTGAGAGTAACCAACCCTGCAAAATTAGTTTATTCTGTTAATTTTGGGGATGAAGCAGAATAATTGGTTCTTAGCTTGTGCCTGGAAGACTTTCTAAAGACCAAAGGCTTGACAGTCCTTGAAGATGATTCCTGGTTACTTAAACTTCTGCATTTATACTTAAGTGGCTGCTGGGGCTGAGGAATCCTCTTGTAGCCTTTCTAAAGGTAGAGTCAGTTCTTTCCTCCTACTGCCTTTGCCCTTAAAGCCGGATAGTGCAGACATCTGTCATGGAGGATGAGAGGATGTAATTTTCAGGAAAGTAACTTTAAGGCAAAAGTAAAGGGTAAAGGGTTTTTCTTCGGTTGTTGGTTTGTTTTTTTTTTTCCTTCTTAGCTGAACTAGCTGTTTTGGTTTCTTTTCTCAAGGACCACATGAATAAATCTGAACAATACAAGGTTGAGTTGCACCTGTAAAAATGGATTCATTTTGTTAGCTTCCTCCTGTTCTGCACAAAGCCACGAGCAGCAGAAGTACTGGAAGAACCTGCTGCGTAGGCTTATGCTAACCGTATGTTAACTTTGCTTAAAAAAAAATTAAACTCTACCTCCTGCAGAACTTGATTTGTCATTGAGAAGAGCTTTCCACTTGCTGGGAGTGAAGGGGAATTTTTCAGTCCCTGGTAATTGTGCAAGGAGATGGCTATTGTTACTGGCTCAAAGACCATAGAATGAACTTTAATTTCCCTGCTCTGTTTGATGCCTCTTTGACTCTAAACTGTTTTTCCATGCAAATGTTCAGCTGACTGTCCACTGTTGCTGCTTCTAGGTTTCTTTCATTTTACTTTTTCTTCCCCTGTCCCTGTATTTCCTCTACATTGAGTGTCTGAAGTTATTTTTCATGAGACATTTTTGTTTCCAGAATAATTTTATTTTCTCTCTGGGTCATTTGTGTATTTGTCTTCACTATGTTTGCAACATCTCCGAGCACAGTATCCTCTGTGAATTTAACTAACATGCTGTTTACCCTTTCTTCCAGATCCAGTTTCTGATCCTACTTCCACATTTGGGAGTATGCAAGGGACAAACACATCTCTTTGCGTAGCTTGACTGGATATCCCAAGACTAGGATGTTAGTATATTTAAACAATTTTTTGCATTAAAATGTTGCCAGTATCTTAATTGCATGTAGATGATTATTTTTTGAAATGTAATTAGTTTATTGGCATTGTGCATATTCAGAAGCCTGCTGGTAGAAACAGTTTTTCTGCAGTCTGACTATTGGTGATTTTAAAACGGGTGCAGGAGTAGGAAGAATTTCAGGGTTGCTTTTTAAATGAGCCAGGCTTATTTGGTGTTACAGCTTTAGCACTCATTCTTGAAAATCTTGGCTCTTTGTCTAATAAGATTAACTGTAGGTTAATCCAAGAACATATACAATCTTTAGACTGTGTTCAAGATATTTATGAAAGACCACTTCAGACTTCTGAATGCATGAATACAGGACCTAGGAGAGATTTTTAAATACTTGAAATAGTCAAATATCTATAGAAATTCTTACATCAAACATGTGTTAAAAAAAAAAATATAAAATTGCACACTGAAGTTTTTTGAAGCCCTGCATCAAAAAACGTTTCCTAGCACTAGTGCTAGTGCTAGGTCACGTTATTCTGGTACTTGTCAGGAACCAGTTGTCTAGAAGAGTAAACCCTCTGCTAAACTGCTTTTGCAGATTTGGTAATGCAGCTTCCTTTAAAATGTGTCTTGTGATTGTGTAGCTGTTACAAAACGAGATATTGTATGTTTTCTGTTACACAAGCAATTGTCTGTCAGTAACTAGCAGTTCAATGGCAAAGAAGTTGGCATTAAGCTAACGTGCTATTTTAAAAAATGTATTTTTGACTTGGCCACCTCTTGGAGTGTCTCATATATTCAACTACTACTATATTTAATTGAATTTCTTATTGAAACACTACTATAAGCAACTATTTAAATTGCTGAAGTGAATTTGATGCTGATGGCAACGTTCATTGTGTAGCTGTGGATCTTGCAGGTTCCTCTGCAGCCTTAGTTTTCCCGTGCACTCCCGATCTTATCCCCTTGTAAATGAAAGGAGCCTTCTCTTCATGCAGTTTGAATTTCTTTTGTTACCTGTTGCTGATCATCTTGGCTAACATTTTAAAGTAATTGTTTATAGTTTCTCTCCTTGGATTCCCATTGCTACTGTCCAGCTCTGTGCGTGGGTAATAAATTTAGGTAAGATTGCAGTTCTGCTTTGACTTGGCTGCTTTGACAGATGTTCTCAGAAGAACTAGTGCTAGGAAAGTGCAGTGTTTTGCAACAGTTGTTCTGGTATCCTGCTGCATTTTGTTTTAGTGAACAGCTCCTTCACTCACCCCTCTGGTATTATTCTTGTGGTTTTGTAGAAAAGCAAGTTTGCTATGGTTGCTTACAAGCTTTTAAAGGGAATTTGAGACACAATTGAGTACTCTTGTTTTATCAAGTCTGCTGAAGCACAGTGTGTTCTAGAAGTCTAATATTCCTTGAGCCTGGAAATGTTTCTGGTGTCAAAGAACACTGTTTTTAAAAATTCATCTGTATCTGAAATAACCTTCAGAGGATTTAAGGTATAAAATTGACAGTAGTGTGGAACAAGGCACTTACATGAAATTGTTATTAATGCTTCTTGCGCACACTGTCTTCAGCAGTTTATTGTTCACTATGCCGTGCTTTGTTCGTTATATGTGCATGATGTATTTTTTTCCTTTGAGAAACTTATGTATGAAGAATTCTTTATGGAAAAAATGACCTTTAAGGGGAAATATTTACAAAGTGTCATCGACATCAGCCTGTTTTGTAACTTTGAATATCAGTTAGTGCTACTCTAGACTTTTAATCCCTTAGGATCAGATGATTAGCATGGAGCCTGCAGAAGCACAGTTTGTGTCAAATTCCTTCACTGTTTCTATGGCTGTGCTGCTGGCAATTCCTAGCCATGGATCAGGAAATCCATTTCCGAGATTTAGCTCTGAAAGGACTGTTTGGAAATTACAGAAAGAGTTGCTTTGGATATCAGTGGACAGTGACCCTCATCTTAAAAGCTGAAGCTTTTCTAGCAAAGCAGCCCCCAAAAACATTAGATGTTTCTGTTGTTTCTTCATATAGAGGTTATTACAGATAATTTGGTCTCCAGTTATTTTATCAATACAACATAGTGTGGAATACCAAGCTTGAGAAGCTTTGTGTGTAGATTACCTGGAAAATTTAACTCAGATTTTGAACAAAGGACCTGCATTAGGCAGTTTCTTAGAAGGCTGAGTGTTTTCCCAGTGTTTCTTCACTTAGCACTAAGGAATTGCTTTTAGATGTACTGAGTGTCCTAAACAAGGACTTGAACAGACCTGAGGCAGTAATGGGGCTGCCAAGACCTTTTTATTGAAATACCGACTCTAAACTTGGAGGAAGGCTGGCTGTTTTAGAAGGCTGACCTGCAGATGCTTGTCTTTGTAACAGTTTGTTCTTGACTAGAAACCCATAATTTGATTAACTGTGAGCATATTCTGAGATTCTGCTGTAATTCAATGACATTGAGAAATTTAGTGTGCAGAAAGAAACCTAGTGTTCAGGCTGAGAGAGTTGGGGCTGTTCAGCCTGGAGACGAGAAGGCTCTGGGAAGACCTTATAGTGGCCTTCCAGTACCTGAAGGGGGCCTACAAGAAAGCTGGGGAGGGACTTTTTACAAGGGCAGTTAGTGACAGAACAAGGGGAAATGGCTATAAACTGGAAGAGGGGAGGTTTAGATTAGATATTAGGAAGAAATTCTTCACTGTGAGGGTGGTGAGACACTGGCCCAGGTTGCCCAGAGAAGCTGTGGATGCCCCCTCCCTGGAAGTGTTTAAGGCCAGGTTGGATGAGGCTTTGAGCAACCTGGTCTAGTGGAAGGTGTCCCTGCTGCTGGCAGGGGGGTTGGAACTGGATGATCTTTAAGGTCCCTTCCAACCCAAACCGTTTTATGAAAGTGTGGGACTGCTGTCATCTCTCGGGTTGAGATCACACATGCTGCTTCAACTAGACTGAAAACAAAAGTTGTGAGGGAATGCAGTAGCCTCAACCAAAGTACAGTGGGTTAAATGTTTGAATTCTTTAATTTTGAAAGGCTGATAACATGCTGTGCTTCAGGAATTCTAGAAGCTCTGGAGTAAATGAGATGGAGAAGACTGGGCAGTGTCAAAAGGCTGCACAGAACTGTTTGGCTTGAGGAGGACTTAAAGATGATGATAGGAGCGGAAATTACTGTCTATATAACTCAGTTAAGTGCAGTGTAAACTGTTCAATATACCTGTAGACACCAAATTCACTGTAGCTACTCAGAAAAGATGCTTGGACACAACTTTAAAATCTTGAATGGCCGTCATTAAAGTTGTATTATCTATCGTGTTACTTTTGCGTAAACCAAATCCAAAGGGATTTTTTCCTAATGATGGTCTTCAGCTCTGATCCAGTACCTGCTTCAGGTGTCTGTCTCAAACCTGAATAATGAGGGCAAACTGAGAGAGGAAGTCAAACAGGCCTTGATTTCAGCAGTGTTGCTGTCTAAGCTGTCCCTGGTCCTACCACTTGTTCCTGC
>NW_010335180.1:20663-26268 GCF_000700745.2 Antrostomus carolinensis
CTGTCTAGAAATAAGGCAAACAAAAACTATTATTTTTTTAGTTGTCTTCTGTCTGCACCTGTACAGTTGTTAGTATTGCCAGTGAAGAGGGAAGAGTGTGATTAGAAATGCCTGATGTTAAGCAGCCTTTCTTCTGTCCCGTGTTGCTGTCAAGGAAGAAAAAGAAAAACTCAGTGTAACCCCAGTTGTAGTTGGACACAGAATACCCTAGAGAAACTTGATGCTTCTCCTGGGATGCTCATCTGCAGGCATAGCTTGTGGAATTGGTGATAATGTATCTGAAGCTAAAAAGTTAGTAAGATTCAAAGAATTGCTGCATTAAATGATGGAAAACATTAGATGACATCAGAAGTGAGTGAGAGGTTTATCAGTCACTTGCTCTTTGGGAGAATTTCCACTAAACCCCAAAGGTCAGGCTGTCGTGCAGCTGCTTACTGCAAGTTTCTTGCAACTCTATATAGGGTTTTTTTAAAGAAAGTTCACTGCTTCTGGCCTACGCTGAGTAATGCTCCATCACATCTGGCAGTTTCAGTTCTGAAGTCCTTGGCTGCTATAATCTTTTGTTATGAAGTTGTCAGCAGCTGTGCTTCTGCTTCTGTCTTTCCAAAGAAATACCAGGGCTTGCAGCTTCCTTAGCCCATGGGGATAACCCCAGGTGTGAATGAAGGGTAGGTAAGAATGTTTTTGCTCGTATTTAGTTCTGTTGGCACAGGAGGAACAATGCTAATGCAGGTGAATCTTCCGTGCTGTGCGCAGGAGTTACCGTGTGCTTACCTTGTACCTCTGTGCTCTTGATACATCACAGAGAGAGGCTGTTGGAGTGTTGTGTACCACATGCTTTTCTGTTGTTTAACTTAGAAAAAGGAACTGTCAACAGCTTCCTCCAGAACACTGGAATATTAGCCAATTACATGCAAAAGGAGCACAGGTTTAAAAAACTTTTAATTTCTGTTCGATCTGCAGTCCAAAACGATTCAAATGTGTTCCATTTACTGTAAAAAAGAGAGGCAGGTGTTTCAGAAATTTAATGCCAAGTGTAACCTGTTTCACTATACAGGACAAGCTTGCCAATTTGATGGCATAAAGTTTTTTTGGTTTTGTTTTTTTTTAAAAAAAACCCACTCCCCCCAAAACTCTTTATTAACCTTTCATACCAGAAATGTGCATTTTAGCTACATTCAATTATGGACGGTACATTAATCCATCCAGCAGAAGTAACATCTGGGCAGAGGTCAGGTAAACTCTACGCTTTCTCATAGTGGTGAACAGCAACCACATCACCAAAGGTGAGAGTCTGCAAGTCCAAGGAAAAGACAGACGCGTTAGAACGTGCTGTGCGAGCGGCCGTAGCGCTGGAGCGGGTGCCTCGCTGCAGGTACACTTACATACGGGATTTCAGCAGCGACAGGTAGTCAGTATAATCTGCTCCATGGCTAGAATGAATTCTATGCTCGTGTCCTTCAGTGTTAAGGTACTTCTCTCTGTGTGCTGATCTGTTTGTTTGGGGTTTTTTTGTTTAAGGTGGATAACTTTTGCACCCTGCCCTGCTTTCAGTCACCCTTTACTTTTTGTGTAGCTACCTGTGTCAACCACTGATTTCACTTAGATCATCCTTTCTGTTGGGACAGAACTGAAGAGTCCATCTGAAAAGGCTAAGGACACTATTTGAGAGTTTCTGGGAAGCCTCAAGACATCAAATGTGCTTCATATTCACTGGACACATGATTCAGCTTTCTATCTGTGATCTAGATTCTTTTCTTCTGTTAGCTTCTTAATCAAAATTTAAATATACTCACTGGTGTTTTAGTGAAATAATCACTTGACAACAAAGCAGTGTGTCTTTGCATATCAAGATTTTTCAGGATGCTGTTAGCTAGCTGGAGTCAGAAGGCACACTCTTCGTTGGGGCAATTATATAATGGCTTATGAGGGAGGTTTATTTAACATCAGACAGACTTTTACAATCACAAATAACAGAAAAAAAAGGCTCTTGGCAGTTTTTACCTCACAGGTGAGCTCAGTGTATTCGCCTCTCGACTAACAAGCATTCAATAAACTTTCACAGGTCTATGCTATTTGTTGAAGATCATCAGATTTTCAATGATGGGCTATATAACTAGTTTTAGTTTCCTAAATAGAATCACATTTTCATTCCCCTTTGCAGACTCCTGTATAGATTTGAAAATCTCTGTAGAGATAGCAAAAAGGGTATGAATAACTTGAGATCCAAAGAGAAGAGAGTAGTGTATTGAGTTAATTTACTAATGACTGATGATGTAACTGACCTCCTGTGAACAAGTAGGTGAAACTGAGTCACACTCCAAGGGTTTGCTAGATCAAAGCTGTGATTTGGTAGATGCTTTTTCTGCTGTCAGTCCTTGTTTAAATGGATTCAGCAGCTTGTCCCTACCCTTTCTGGGCTGGTTTTTAGCTGAATTGTTGCAACTAGTCTGGTTTCAGTAGGTGGCTCTGTGTTGCAGACAGAGAATGATGTGGGGCAGGACTGAGTGCTAGAGGAAGACAACCCTCTTCAAACAGGACTGCTGTATAGTGTGAAATACAGCTAATACATCATCCACACCTCTATCATGCTTTTGCACCGTGCCAAGATGTATCTCTTGAGGCTGGGGTGGAAATCACTGGTTTCCTGTGCTTCCACATATACAACTTCTGGGGGAGAGGGAGGGTTCCTCCATGGTTTAAATGGACTTGGGCCTCTGCTGTACCTACTTGTGGTATAGCACAAGTTGACCTGGCAGCACACCTGGCTCTGGCTGATGAGTGGTACGAGCGTTACTGTGTCCATGACATAAAGTGGAGCAGTGAATTGATGCTGCTGGAAATCCTATCTCTTCTGTGGGAGGCATTTTCCAGGCAGATCAATTCCGTCTCCTGCAAGGCTGTGCTTGTGCCAGGGGAGCACGGGGTATGGGGATAAATGCTGGCAGTTAATGAATGTCATCTTAACTTTGCTTGGGAGTGAAGCATTAACAGCTTGTCTCCAACAGGAAAAAAGGTTCAAGGTTTTTATTTTGCTGCAATAAATAATACAACACTGTTAGATATGAGGAGAAAAAAAAATGCCTCAGGTTTGAGAAAGAAACATTTGGGTCTCTGTATAAAAATGTTTGGGCTGTGATATTTTGCACTATTGAGCACTTTTATTCTTGGGCTATTTGGCTCTTTTAGTCTGTTTATAAACTTCCTAGCTAGTTGGTATAGTTTCTTCTCAGTGAAAGTTGCGTGTGGCTGCCTGCTGGAACTCCAGACATGGAGGATGAACAAAAAGAGCGCTATTTTGCAATAGAGAGACTGAAAAACAAAAACCATTTCAATTTTTAGTGTTAAAGTTTGTTTGGGGTTTTTTTGTTGTTGTTCTTCTTTAAATTTAGATCTTATTCTACCATTAAGTAAAAACTACCTTTTTAAGGATACATAGGAAGTTGGAGTTTAGACTCTTCTGCTGTTGTTCTTTGCCATTTTGTGACGTCTGTTTTCTGGTTTATTTTCTAAATTAATAAAATGCAAGTATTTACGTGAGAAGATTCCAGTTAGGTCCTGCATTGGCGGTGACTGACTGTGAAGAAAACCAGATAGTTGTACAATAAACCTCCTGATCTTGAGTTAAAATGTAAAACCAAAGCCTTCAACCCCTGATTTTAACAAGGAGCCAGGTTAGTGATGCAACATCTACAAACCAGAGGGAGGATCTTCCCACCTCCAAAATCTACATGAAGATTTGGCTCAGTTTGCCTGAGCGATTGCTGTATCTTGGGGCGATGTTGAGACAACCATTGCAGAGAGTCATTGGCTTTTCTTGAATTCTGCTGCTGAGGCCTTTGATTAGAGATAAGAAGGTTGTGTGTCTTTGTGTAATTCTCTTCTTGATATCAGATCACACAGGCACAGAAATACTCCTGGTAGGAGGGGGGGCAGGAGATGGTCCCTGTTGTGCCTTTTGCCTTGCTATACTCTGGCAACGAGCTTTATAACTTGTCACTTTTGGTTTTTGGCCATGACTTTTCAGTTGTAAACAGTGAGATAATCTGCCAGTTCATGCCAACATAGGATGGGGAGACCCGTTTCCATTTCTTGCACTGCAAAGCAGCCTGATAACTTGGGGTTTTTGCCTCTCCCTTATCCCCTGTGAACAGGAGAGATCTGCCCTATGTTGGCAGGGCTCTGCTGCAAAGGCAAGTGCATTGCAGCGCTGCAGTTCAGACATAGAGCTGGTTCCCTGTCATACTTTGCTCATTAACTTTTAAATGCCTTGCTGCGAGTTTGATATTGCATCAGAGAAAATACGCTTAGACTTGAGTCTCAGAGGAAAAGGAATTGCTTGGTTGAGAGGGATGCTTGGAGAGAAGAGTGAGGATGGCCTGCTGCAGCTGCTGCTTCTTCTTTAAAATTACAGACCAGTGGTGGAATTTTAATGAAGTCTTACTGGATGGATGGTCAGAAGCACTTCTGTCAACAGTGCTTCTCTGCTGCCATAGTGGGGTTTTTTGTTCCTTTTTTGATTTCTCCCATTATTGCTGTGGTGAGTTACTGTAACTCTATTTGACAGAACATGTACCTTGTTGGCTTCTTGATTGCTTCAAATGAAACTTCTCTACTGGAGATGCTGTTCTACAGTGAATAAAGCTTTAGTCTAAGGCCAAAGGATTTTTTTTTTTCTCTTGAGCTCCAAGGGGCTTCAGCAGGTGATACCATTTATTTTGTCCTGGGAACAGTAGATGTTCTAGTGAAAAAAAGCTAAAGAAGAGCTACATATTGCTATATGGGCCTTGGTCATACCTGTTCTTCTTTTAAACAGTACCTGTGTTAACACCCTTAGCTCTGTCCTTCTGTATGCATGTGTCTGTATTGCTCTTACAGGACCAGGTTACTGATACATAAGGTCCCTGGAAAGTCCTTGGGTTTACTAAAGTGTCTGTTGTCTCTGGAGCAGGGACATCTGCAGTAGGTCCCTGAGCAGTGCAGTGCGATTAACAAGAATGCAGAAGCATGAACTTTGGCAAATTGCTAAAGATGCACAGCTTTTTCTTTGTTCCCCAGGAATCTGAGAGAAAGTTGGTTTAACTTGTAGCTGGAGTACTTAACTGGGCTCCATTCAGACAGCGAGATCTCTCATCATGGGTGGATGGGAATTTCTTTTATTTTGTTGCATGAATAAAAGAATATTCACAACTTATAATTATATGCATGTCCTGAGACTTGGTGTATATTAATAACTGTCCTGTGACTTTTTTTCCACCTCCCTTGTTGCTTGGTCTTGCTTTTCTATTAAGATGCCTGTGACTGAAACATTCAAGTTTAATAGATTTTTGTCCTGAAAGAGACAGAATTCCCGTGTTACACTTAGACTGTAGGATTTTTCTGAATTAATTCCTGCTTCAAATCCCATAGCTGTGGATAAATATATCCAGTCTTGACCATAAAATCTAGGCATGAGAAATCAAATAAGAACCTGATGTGGTGGTGGTGGCTCTTGCTTAATGAAACTCCTAACATGATGAATGTAAGTGCTGGGATGGAGTACAAGAGGAATAGGTCTTGGTGGCCAGCCCACGCTTCCCTAAGTAACACCTCCAGAATCCTAGGG